>NC_050080.1:39437548-39646393 GCF_009764565.3 Dermochelys coriacea
CCTCCAAAATGGACCTAGCTGAGGGGTCCTGTTCTCTGCACCTACAAGCTCTGTGTCAGACCATGTTCCTGTCGTCTAATAAACCTCTGTTTTACTGTCTGGCTGAGAGTCACATCTGACTGCGAAGTTGGGGGGCAGGACCCTCTGGCTTCCACAAGACCCCACCTGGGTGGACTCGCTGTGGGAAGCGCACGGTGGGACAGAGGATGCTGAATGCTCCAAGGTCAGACCCAGGAAGGTGTAAGCCGTGTGAGCTTTTTGCCCTGCAGACAGGCTGCTCACAGAAAGGAGACTTCCCCAGAGTCCTGACTGGCTTCGTAGGGGGCAGTTCCAGAGCATCGCCCGGGGCCTCCGTGACATGATTCACCCCCCTTCTCTTGGACAGTTTGAGACTATGATGAGGTAATGCTCACCTGACCTTGGGGTGGGAGGGGAGCAAAGAGAAGGGGAAAAAAAGAACAGGATAAAAGGGAGAGATGTTTGCCATGCACGCGCGTGCGCGCGCGCTCGCATTCTCTCTCTCTCTCCCTCTCCCACTAACACCTACAGACACCACACCAAGCAACTGAAGCACTGATCAAAGGGGAGAGCCTGGCTAAAGAGCAACCAGCCAGACTGTGGTGAGAAACAACTAAGTTTGTAAAGACATTGAAAGTGTTAAGATCAGCTTAGAAAGTATTTTGCTTTTATTTCATTTGACCAAATCTGACTTGTTATGCTTTGACTTATAATCACTTAAAATTTATCTTTGTAGTTAATAAATCTGTTTGTTTATTCTACCTAAAGCAGTGTATTTGGGCTGAAGCATGTCAGAGACTCCTCTTGGGATAACAAGCCTGGTGCATATCAATTTCTTTGTTAAATTGACTTGTATAAGCTTGCAGTGTCCAGCAGGTGTAACTGGGCACTGCAAGACAGAGGTTTTCTAGGGTTGTGTCTGGGACCAGAGATATTGGCTAGTGTCATTTGGTTGCACAATCCAAGGAGCAGCTGACATGCCAGAGGCTGTGTGTGAACAGCCCAGGAGTGGGGGTTCTCACAGCAAAGCAAGGTAAGGCTGGCTCCCAGAGTCAAGGACTGGAGTGACCTAGCAGATCACCAGTCCGGATAACACCGGAGGGGAACATTACCCTGCTTCCCCTTTTTCGATAGGTCCCTGCTTTGCTCTATGTCACAGTGTGTCTCTCCCAGAGCACTAATAGATGGTGGTATCTGCAGTTGTCAGCGAGCAGAGCTCCAGGGAAACCTGGTTCTTGGCAGTGTCTTGTGTGATGGTCATTTGACTCTGCAGAGAGCTGAGGTACTCAGTGTGCCACTTTCCAGACCTCTACCATGTGAACCCCATCCATTCCAGCCATTTCCCCAAGGACTGCCGGAACCAGTCCCAGTTGGCTCTGGTGCTAGAAACCAAGTGTCCGGAGATGGTACAAGTGAGTGTCAGGGACGATCCGGGTTTCGCCTCTCCCAGACCCATTTCCTTCAGTTGCACTTAGGAGTGGACACCTGGGAGGGAAATCCAGAAATGAATCAGTGAGCCAGCCTCCTATCCCCTGGAAGTGGGGAACATGAAACCACGCCTAAGGGAGCAAAGCACCCAACTGGCACTGAATTCCATTGGGATCTAGGCACCTCATTCGCTTAGGCTGCCTTGAACATGTCGCCTTCTGCAGACACTGCGGAAGGAACTCTGCTGACCCTCACTCGGCACGTACCTGAAGGGGCCTCCAGCATGAACAAGAAAATCAGTAGCAGGTTCATCTTAAGTGAATGTGCAAACTTCCGCAGTTCCAAGTCTGGGGAGAGAGTGTGGCTCCTCCAACCAGGGGTTTGTATTTCAACAGGAGCTCTGAGTCAGGGATTTGCATAGGTGATTCCCAGCCTGACTATATGAGATTACAGGGTGTGAGCTGCGTCTACACATAGGGATCTGTCCCTGGGACACGTCCCATCCCCCTGAGACGGGGAGTTCAGCGCAGCGAAGTGTGAAACCGCCTATGGTGTTTGGACCCCCAAACTCAATTTAAATAAATAGCATTTGGTCATTTAACACTCTCAATGTACTTTGAAATTCTCAGCCAAATATAAGCTCAGGACAGCGCCTTCTTAGGAACGAAGGAATATTTGGAGAAGAGAAAACATACCCCTTCTCCTGTGGTTTTGTTGGGATTTCAGAAGAGCCAAAAGGAATTAAGAACCCAAATAACAGGTTTCAGAGTAGCAGCTGTGTAAATCTGTATTCTCAAAAAAGAAAAGGAGTACTTGTGGCACCTTAGAGACTAACAAATTTATTTGAGCATAAGCTTTCGTGAGCTACAGCTCACTTCATCGGATGCATTTGGTGGAAAATACAGTGGAGAGATTTATATACACACACAGAGAACATGAAACAATGGGTTTTATCATACACACTGTAAGGAGAGTGATCACTTAAGATGAGCTATTACCAGCTGGAAGGCGGGGGGGGGAGGAGGAAACTGCCCTATCCACTAGACAACACTGCCGCTTCATTTTTGCCTGTAAATGTAGCTTCTCCTCATCTGCGTATGTTCCTTGTTTTCAATCCGTAGTGATTTATTCGGTGAACCCTGCTGAATGTGGCCTCGCTGTTCAGAATCCGCTTCCCCTTTTTGTGCCAGTCCCGCTGTGCTCAGTGTCACTGTCTCTCTCCTGGCGCAGTAATACGTGGCTGTGTCTGCTGCTGTCAGGGAGCGGAGCTGCAGAGAGAACTGGTTCTTGGAGGAATCTGCGCTGAGGGTTGCTCGACTCTGGAAAGACGGGCCGTAGTATATGCGCCAGTTGGAGCTGGCCCAGTCAATCTGTCCCACCCACTCCAGCCCTTTTCCGGGAGCCTGTCGGACCCATTCCCAGTATCTACTAGTGACCGAGTCACCGGTGATAGCACAGGTCAGTGTGAGGGTCCCTCCGGGCTTCACCACCCCTGGACTGGACTGGGCCAGCTGAACTTGGGACAGGACACCTGAGGGGAAAATAAAACATCGCATCAATGTATGAAATCATTCCCCCTCACTGTACATTTACCTTCCCCTGCAGCAGTTACTTACATCCCGGGGCGGCCATTAGGGAAAGGAAAAGCACCAGAAA
This sequence comes from Dermochelys coriacea, assembly GCF_009764565.3. Classification (NCBI taxonomy): domain Eukaryota; kingdom Metazoa; phylum Chordata; order Testudines; family Dermochelyidae; genus Dermochelys; species Dermochelys coriacea. The sequence goes on from NC_050080.1 coordinate 39,440,651, forward strand.
CTTCATTATTTGCAATCAAGGACTAAAATGTGCCCAGCCGGCAGGAACGGGCAGTTCTGTGTCTGGGGGGAAACTGAGGCCTCTAGAACCAGATGTTTGTATTTAAACAGGAACCCCCCGGGGCAGGGATTTGCATGTGGGTTTCACTCAGCGAGGATAAAAAGGGCTGTCAGAGGGAGGCTCTGGCTAAAAGAAGACATGTCCCAGGGCACAAAGGGGAGAATTCAGCTGTGCTCCAGAACTGAAATCTCATTTTGTCACCTCCTGCAGAGACTTAGCCAGGGTGCATACGTACATAGGACCATAGTGACGGCCATATGTGGTCAGTCCCATGTTCCATCTAATCCAATATCATCTCTCTGACAGTGGCCCGTAACAGATAGTTCAGAGGAAAGTGTAAGAAACCCTGTAGTGGGCAGTGTGGGGTAACCTGCCTTCCACATTAGATCTCATCCTGATTTCCAGTAATGAGAGATTGGCTTAAACCCTGAAGCACTAAGTTTAAAATCCCTTTCAAATACAGGTTGTGATTAGCTAGATAACTCTGGATATTCTTCATATCCATATAAATGTGCCATCTGTTCAAGTCACAATTTGTGACAGGAGCCCCGTGTTTGACCCCGTGAAAGCTAAAGATGAAGGATAACGCTCTGGTTAAACCACTGAACTGGAAATAGAAAAGGAGGACTTGTGGCACCTTAGAGACTAACAAATTTATCTGAGCATAAGCTTTCGTGAGCTACAGCTCACTTCATCGGATGCATTCAGTGGAAACTACAGTGGGGAGATTTATATACATCAAGAACATGAAACAATAGGTGTTACCATACACACTGTAATGAGAGTGATCACTTAAGGTGAGCTATTACCGGAGGGGGAGGGGAAGAGGACACCTTTCTGTAGTGATAATCAAGGTGGACCATTTCCAGCAGTTGACAAGAAAGTCTGAGGAACAGTGGGAGGTGGGGAGGGAAAATAAACATGGGGAAATAGTTTTACTTTGTGTAATGACCCATCCACTTCCAGTCTCTATTCAAGCCTAAATTAATTGTATCCAGTTTGCAAATTAATTCCAATTCAGCAGTCTCTCGTTGGAGTCTGTTTCTGAAGTTTTTTTTGTTGAAGAATTGGACTGGACTTGATGACTTCTAGAAGTCATAATTCCTGCAGCCACTCCAGGCTGATGGGGGCTGCAGGAAGGGTGGCCAGTACATCCCTAGGTCCCCGTTGCTTCCCACAGGCCCCATTGGCCTGGAGTGGCGAACAGCGGCCAGTGGGACCTGCGATCGGCCGAACCTGCGGTCGCAGCAGGTAAACAAACGGCCCGGCTTGCCAGGGGCTTTCCCTGAACAAGCTGTGGCCCTAGTTTGAGAACCACTGTTCTAGATAATACTTAGTCCTGACTTGAGTGCAGGGGAGTGGACTTCATGACCTCTTGAGGTCCCTTCCAATTCGATGATTCTATGAACATCACTGTAACTGATTTCTTCCTTTGTCTCATTTCTCAGCATTGTAGTTTATAGCCCTTCATCTCCCCTTAGAGCTTAAGACATTGTTTTCAAACTACAGCAAAAGGTTTTTGCCTGGGTATAAATTCATTTTCCCTCACACTGTGATACCGGGTGGTGTCCTCGGGTTTCAGGACGGTCATTTGCAGATACACCCTGGCGATGGAGTTGTCTCTGGAGATGGTGAATCACCCTTGAACAGCCTGTGAATGCCACTGGCTTGATCCAGTTGGTTTGCTGACCTCAGCCACCCATTCTAGCCCTTTCCCTGGAGCCTTTAGGACCCAATGCATGCTGTGGTTACTAAAGGGGAACCCGGAGGCTTTGCAGGAGAGACGGAGAGAGTCTCTGGGCTTTTTCGCATCCCCTCCGGACTCCACCAGCTGGACCTGGGACCGGGCACCTGGGAATAGAAACACATTATAAATCATATCAATGTGAGTTTCAAATACTCCTACGTTCCTCTGCATCTCCATTGGAGAGAGAGAGAGAGAGAGAGAGAGAGAGAGAAAATACCTTCCAGAGTTATTACAATGAAAACGAAATGGAGCCAAAGACTCATTTTCCCTAATGATGCAGGGGAAAGTTCTCAGGGGACTGGCTGGTAACTGCACAGACACAGGGGACTGCAGATTGTCTGTCCGGGTGCCACCTGGGCAGAGAGAAGGACAGATTTAAACAGATTTCAGGGGGGTAGCCATGTTAGTCTGTATCAGCAAAAACAACAAGGAGTCATGTGGCACCTTAAAGACTAACAAATTCAGACTAACACATCTGACGAAGTGGGTTCCAGCCCAGGAAAGCTTATGCCCAAATAAATGTGTTAGTCTTTAAGGTGCCACAAGGATTCCTTGTTGTTTATTCTAGTCAAGTGGAAGTTCCGCTCTGAAGACACCCTCTCATTCCCCATGCACAATGGAGCTGTCATTTGGTGGAGTCAGTAACTGGAGTCGGGTCACAGGTTTCCATTCGGTCGGGACATCTACTGGAGGGGTGAAGATTCCCTGGGGCACTGAAATGAAGTTGGGTAATTCGTCTTCCCAGTAGTGATCCGATCTACCAAAATGTGCATTGTCCAGAAGGCCAGGTCCTCGTGCATGGTGCATGGCCTGTGTTGCAGAATGTCAGTAAAGTAGGGAAAAGTGCTTGGAGGAAAGTGTAAAGCCAGAGAGTTTACATCTGGATGCACAGTGCCAGGGAGGTGAATGTGCTAAGGGCAGAATGTCTTTGGGGGTAGGGTTAGGGGTCACAGTATGTTGCCCACAGTGAAGAATTTCAGGTGGGTTTAGAAAAGCATGGATATGTTCTTTCCCCTTAACTCCTCATTATCTGGCTTCTTTGGGTTTAGGTTGATGGTGGGAATTTGCAACTGAGAGGCAGGCCAGTGCAATGCCTACGTATAGCGATGGGGCAGAGTGGATCTCGGGTGGGTTGAGCTGCACTGTAATCCCTGGATTTTATGTGTGGGGCTTGGTTGCTTTTTTGGGGGGTGGGGGAGCCAAGATTCCTGGGCTTTGCATATTGCTATCAGGAGGGGCTGTAGCAGCATTAATATGTGAGATCTAGTCCCCTGGGAGTGAGAGATGTCCACCGAGGTCATTGCTGTTCGAATGAAGAGGGAGCCTGGATTAGCTGTAGAAGGGAGGGAAACAGGCCAGGGTGAGTGGGTCTCTATGGGGTGACAGTAACTGTACCTGACAGTGGTGTCAGATATGTAAGGCAGGTGAGCACAGCCTGGTTTTAGAGTCTCTATGGTATCAAAGTGGCTGTGGGACAGTGGGAGGGGTGAGGGAGGTTGTGGGTAGCTGTGGTGGATAGGTACAGAGAGATTGAAAATAGGCATTAATGTAGAGGTCTCTATGATGTGAGAGTGGCCGTGAGGGGTAATGGAGGTAGGTGTAAAGGAGAGGGAAGAGTTCTAGTGTGAAGTGGCATCTCAGTATAATACTCCCTTAACGACACTTTTAACTGAAGGGAAATGAAAAACAAAAACAACAACAATAAAAAAACCCCTATGAATCAGAGTAGAGAGGGGATGAACTGGGGAATAGGACCAGGCTGGACTGCAGGTCAGTTATTATTAGTAAGCATTATTGCTTTTCTTTTTTGGTATTTCAATTTGGATTTGCATTTCCATTGATGCTATTATTCATATTCCCATTCACTCTCCCATTAATATTGCCAGTCCCATCCCATAGGAGTTCACAGTCATATATCTATTCCTATTTCCCTTTATAGTCCCATTCATACTCCACTTCATATACCCATTAATTTTTATATTCAAATTAATACCCCCTGGATAATTCCATTTATATTCCCCTTCCCATACATATTTATGGGTTTGAATTCATACCCGCTTTGACCTTCTCCCTCTCATCACTGTGCATGAAACTCAGAGAAATAATTCCTCTTGATTTTTGTGGGAAAGTGGATCTGGGCATCAGACCCTCAAATATAGGTAAACACTAAAATGTTGCTCTCGGTAGATACACAGAGGCTTGTGCTGGCCCCTCTACAAAAGGGTGGGTTTTTATCCAGAGAATTATCAATGGGCTGAGGGGGAAGATCACTGAGAGATTACTGATCCCCTCAAACAACCCTCACTCAAGGCTCAGCATGCCCCCTGACCTGCACTAAGGGCTCGGCTTCTCCACAGACCTCATTGGGAGAAGGAGGAAGCCTTAAACTGCGGAGTAGCTGATCAGAGAGTCACTTGGGGGCATCCACAGAGCGAGGGCGGATGCACCTGTTCTTTTCTCCTGCTCCTCTGAAATACAACCTGGGTATCTGCTCCCTGCGCTCCCCAGGGGGAGATGGAATCAGCCTCTCTCCCCCCTGGTACCTGTGTGGGGTTCGATAAGGGGGGATACTTTGTGTTCGTTCTCATTGCTGTGAAGCGTGAACGCCACCCCCAGGAAATCCCTTCCCCTGTCTTTGCAGGGAAAGGTTTTTGTCTGAGCTCAGACCGGCTTCCCCTCACCGTGTCTCTGGCACAGTAATACACGGCGGTATCCTCCGGTTTCATGCTGCTCATTTGTAAATATGCCTTGTTGACGGAATTGTCTCTGGAGATGGTGAATCGCCTTGGACAGCCTTAGAACACCACTGGTTCGATCCGCTTCAGGAGCTAATTCCAGCCACCCACTCCAGCCCCTTCCAGGGATCTGACGGACTTAGTGCATATTATGTTCAGTGAAAGTGAAGCCAGAGGCTTTGCAAGAAAGAGTCTTCGGGCTTTTTTACATCCCCACCGGACTCCACCAGCTGGACCTGCGAGCGGGCACCTGGGAAGGAAGCCACAATATAAATCACATAAAAATAGCAATAGTATAACATTCACCTGTCTGTGCAAATTACTCAGGGGACAAAAATACCTCCCAAAGCCGCAAAAATGAAAACTAAATGGAGCCAAAGTCTCATTTTTCCTGGTTTTGGAGGGGAAAGTTCTTAGGGGACTGGCTGGTAACTGCACCGACCCAGGGGGCTGCGGATTGTGTCTCTGGGTGCACCCTGGGCAGAGAAAGGGATAGATTTAAACAGGAAAGGTCATTCCTATTTGCATATCCCGTCCCTTATAAGAAACAGACTCATTCCATTAACTACCTGAATCACTCTCAGTAGGGCTCCGAGATGAGTCAGACTCTGTTTTTCTGCAACTAACAACTTGCGATGGGCTCCTGAATATACCTTTGCCTAAGGGAAGAATGAACAGCTGCCTCCAATGACCTGAAATTCATATACATGATTCTAGTGCCTGGTCCAAAGTCTGTTGTACTCACTGCAAAGACTCCCATTATAGGTTTGGGATTAGGCTTTAAGAGAGAAGACTCTTTGGCTACAAACCAGGGCAGACGCAGCTGACAATCTCAGGTTTCAGAGTAGCAGCCGTGTTAGTCTGTATTCGCAAAAAAAGAAAAGAGTACTTGTGGCACTTTAGAGACTAACAAATTTATTTGAGCATAAACTTTCGTGAGCTACAGCTCATTTCATCGGATGCATTCGCAATCTCAGTGCACCACTGTCAGAGGTGTGAAAACTGATGATCTCTTTCAAGAGGGTGTTGAAACTATGGCTGTAGGCTGTGTTTTCTATCTATCTATCTATCTATCTATCTATCTATCTATCTATCTATCTATCTATCTATCTATGAAACTGGCAAAAAAGGTGCCAGCTCATACCAAGGTTCCCATGTCTAAACTGAACACTGACAAACTTATAACTGGAACTGGTATGTCTCATCTGTGTGCGGCTAAATTAGGTATTAGAATGATAAGAATGTGTTTAGTGTTTAGGCTTTATTGAATGTTTGTGAATTGCTGCATGAATTAATATCACTTATAGCATTTTTATCCATATTGTAAGATAATATTTGAGTAGTTGTATTGTGACTCTCTGTCACTGTATGAATCACCAGACAGGAGAGACACATTAATTAGAGTGATATGCTGACCATCAACAGAAAGTGTTACATCCTTCCCAACAAGAAAGATCTATCAACAGAAAAGCGTCTATTGTGGAACATTAAAGAGGACAAAATACTTTGTTTTTCTTCTCTGCCCCCCATGAAGAGAAGTCATGCAACCTTCTTCCATCCCTTGAGTTTGCAGCTCAAAGCACATGGTGTGTTGGGGATGGAGGGAGGGAAGGAAATAGAAATTCCTAGGAAGAAGCAACTGGTTATCTCGACATTGCTTGGAATCTGGGGGGCAAGACTGCATAAATAAAAGATTCCCAGCTGCTTAGTCTGTTAGCCCTATAGGACACATAGAGGTTGCATATTATATATATATGCAATATAAACTTCTATTACCTTTAGAAACTTAAGAATGGAAATCATTTATGTATATGTTTACCAGCTTTAACCTTGTAAATATTTCTCTTGTTTCCTATTCCTATTTAATAAATCTTTATATAGTATAGAATTGGCAAAAGAGGCACAAATCCATAGGTCTGGTGCTCTTGAACAGCTCCGGAACAGTTACTGGGAGGATTCCTTCAATGTGTCAGCTGCCTTAGCATCACACTCTCACTAGGGTAAGCCACTTGGCTTCACCACCTCTTGGGATCGAACCTTAGAGTGTTCAAATCCCCTGCTTCAGGCTGTGAGCTCCTGTCTGTGAGTCCACCTGAGTTGGACACATGAGAAAGACTTGTACACCTAAAGGGAGCAATGCTCCTGGAACTTCCTTAAACTGACACTAGCTGAGTTCTTGGAGTCGCTATTTTCTCTTCCCTTTGGAGGTAAAATTTGTGCTTGATGTATATTTTATTTGTTCCCTTCTGCTGGTTGGAAAGAAGCTGCAAAGTAGCTCTTAACTTCCTTAGGCATCTCTGAAATTTCAGGCCTAATTAATTCATTTCACGGTAGAGAGACATAACCAAACATGTATCTATATGAAGTGGTAGGAGACTCTATAAGATATTTAGGACATCAATCTTTTAATAGGAAATCCAACATCTTCTCCTCCCTAAGCCCCCTAAACACTAAGGGATAGAGTCACAAATGGATTTAGGAGCCTAATGGCCAAATTAGGAACCTAAAAACCAGAATCAGACCCCAATGGGATTCATAATTTCCTCTCCCCGCTGTTCAACTATCCCTGAATTCTGTAGACACCTACGCTCACTTTGCACCTCAGTATTTGCAGTAAAAGTTCCCTGGGCACCTATGTTTCTGCCTCTGAGTATGCACTTTGCAGCTCCAGGTCTTAACTACATCATCGGCTGAAACCTGTAAAGTGCAATGGCCAATCTCCCACCGACCCACCCTGCTAGTGCTAAAAGATGGTGTTTTGGCTAAAACAGGGAGGAATCAGAGCTTCAAGCTTGTGCGAAGACAGATTTGGAAAGAAGATAAACTCCCCTGCTTTCAGAGTTAGACAAATGCTTGGGGGAGGAGGAAATGAGAAATCTTTTCCTTTTGAGCGGGTGAGTTGACAATTGCCAACTATGTGGCTACTTCCTCTAAAAGAGCTAGTGCTGGACCCCTGTAGGAGGCAGAAGACTGAGCTAGGTGTGCCCTTGGGAGAGTGTTGGGGCTGGCAGTTCTCAGGGTCCCAGGTTTCTGATGGCTTCTCAAAGATAACAGTGATTATTGCAGGCTAACTGAGGATAAAGTTTCCTGGCTTATCTTCTAAGCTATGGAAGGGAAGAAATCTGTAGTGGTAACAGCAGGAGTCTAGGTAGAAATATTCTGCTTTTCACAGAGGATGTTGTGAAGGCCAAGGCTATAACAGGGTTCCAAAAAGAACTAGATAAACTAATGGAGGATAGGCCCATCAATGGCTATTCCCCAGGATGGGCAGGGATGGTGTCCCTAGTCTCTGTTTTGCCAGAAGCTGGGAATGGGTGGCAGGGGAGGATCACTTGATGATTTCCTGTTCTGTACATTCCTTCTAAAGCACCTGGCACTGTCCACTGTGGGCAGAACGATACTGGGCTAGATGGACCTTTGGTCTGACCCAGTATGGCTGTTCTTATGTACTTATTCCTGGGGTCTTTCCATTCACTTTTTAAAGGCAAAATGCAGCAGCCAGGAGTACTGGGCTCCATCCCAGCCTTGGGAGCTCTGATAAAGTGGTTGCCTTTCAGTGCTATGGGACAGGATTCATTGAATGCTTGTAACATGAGGCAAATACCTAACCAAGCGGAAATAATGCTGTGCTGGCAGCAGCTGCTCCCTGGGGCTCGTAAAACCAGACTGGTTCTCCACAAGGTTAGTTTTAGTGTGGGTTTTAATAGGATTTTCCTCACTGTGTGTATCTGACACAGTAATACACCGAGGTGTCTCCGGGCTGCATGCTGGTCAGTTGCAGTTACACTTGGCTTTTCAACAGGGCTGGCTCTAGGTTTTTTCCCGTCCCAAGAAACCCCCCATTCTTTTTGGCTTTTACACATATTTGCAAAGTTTTTGTTTGTTTGTTTGGTTTGGTTTTTTTGACTGTTTAAAATTTTAAAAAATGAAAACAGAATTTGTAGTTAGTGAAAACAATTTTCTACTAGTGTACTCATTAACACCAGCACCCCAGCAAAGGAGCTTCCACTCCTCCCCTTGGAGCCACCAAAGGATGGCAAAAATGGAGAGATGGCCCAGCTGCTGCTTCCCCTATCCATTTGGCCAGTGACCCTGCCAAAGAAGGAAATTCAGCTGGTTTGGCAAATCTATGCTGGCTAGTCCTCATCATCCACCGGGTGCTTACAAATGAATTGTTTAGTAATTTGTTCCAGTCCCTTTCCAGGATCAAAGTTGGGCTGACTGGCCTATAGTGCCCTGGTGCTTCATTGGACCCCTTCCTAAAGATGGCAAATGTCAAAACTTTCTCCAGTCCTCTGGCACCTAACTGGAGGGAAGGAGAGACTGGTCCAGGGGCATCCAAAGCCAGGCCCTGCAGTTGCTCATTTAAGAACCACAAAAGGGTACCTTGGCCATGCACCTCCAGCCAAACTCCACCGGCATGGAGCCCCATGGAGCCCCCAGGGCTCGGAGGGCAGAGCTGAGTCCTGCAGTGCCAGAGCAGCCAGAGAGCAGGGATGGTGCCCGGAGGCTGGCGGTGGGCTGGTGTCGAGACACCCAGGTCATGATGCTGGCCCAGTCCCAGTGAGTCGGCCTGGTGGGGGGAAGCGTCTCTGGACGGGTCGGTCCCGAGTCCGGGGGCAGCTCTGTGCACCGGGCCAGCTGTTTGCAGCTAAATCTGGCTCGGCGGGGCTGGGTGGGGGCCGTTCAGCCCCATGCCAGGGGCGGCATCTCCTCCTTTCAGGGGTGGCTCCAGGCCCGGTCCCTCCCACTGCCTCTGCAGCAGTGGCTTGCTGGCAGGGCCAGCTCTAGGTTTTTTGCTTCTCCAAGTGAAAAAAGGGTGGCCAGAACGCCGCCCCTGGAAATGTGCCGCCCCAAGCACATGCTTTGCTGGTGCCTAGAGCAGGTCCTGCTTTTGGAGGTGTCTCTGGTGATGGTGAGGCGACTTTTGAGAGCATCGTTATAAGCAGTGCCTCCATCAGCCCAGATACTTCCCATCCATTCCAGCCCCTTCCCGGCTGGCTGGCGGGCCCAGTGGACATGGTAGTTCGTGAGAGGGTCTCTCCGGGCTTCTTGATTCCCCCGCCGGACAGCACCAGGCTGATCTGGGAATAGACACCTGCAGAGGGGGAAATAAAGGGGAAATATTGCAGTGATTACTAGAGACGCAGTTATTAGGGAAGATGCGGTACCGGGCGCCCAGCGGCAGCGCAGATCCCGCCCTTACCCGCGGGGAGCAGCAGGAGGAAGGCGATGGCCAGGCTGGGGGTCAGGTCTGCGGCTGGCGGCTCGTTCCCCAGGCGGGACGGGAAGCTGAAGCCCGGCGCTGGCTCTGTGCGGGGTGAGCGGCCTGCGGCTGGGCTATGAACGGGGCCCCGGGGAGCTCATTTGCATGGGCCAGGGCGGGGGTGGGGAGAACATAACGGGGGGACCTAGGCGGTGTGTGACGCAGCAGCTCGTTCTAATACAGGTGGATTAGAGAGTCCAACCTTAGCAGCGAACCTTCCCTTAAGGTCTTTATTTTGCCCTCCTTACGTTTGTAAAGTAACAGAATGGAAACAGTTGTGCTATCTATCTATCTATCTATCTATCTATCTATCTATCTATCTATCTATCTATCTATCTATCTATCTATCTATCTATATTTGCCTCTCTCCCTGCATTCCCTCTTTAATTTTGGTGTCAGTGTTATCAACTAGGAGCGAAATACGTTATTGATACCTTCAGTTCTCAGGGTAACCCGGTCACTGAGTGCAGAAACAGACTTTGCTAACTAAAATGCTTCAGAATATTTCTGAGTTTTTTTTGTTGTTGGTTTTTTGCTATATTGCTGGAAATATCTTTGGAGTCACTGTGGCTTGGTCTGAGGAGAGAGTTCAATGCTGCAGAGATAGAATAAAAACCATCCCTGTGCAGAAGGGCAGTACAAGGCTTCACCGGTTGATAAATCCTACAAAAAGCCTTAGGTGGCGGGGCTCGGTAGTTGGAGAGGATCTTGTGCTGGCTCCTTGGAAAAGGGATGATTTTCAATCACAGAAAATTATCAGCCTCAGTACAAAAGCGGTAGATCACTGACCCTTCCCTCCCAGTCCTCCTTCTCGGAGTTCCTTCCAACTTCCAGTCCTTCTGACTCCTCTCACGGGGTTCAACATTCCCACTGCATATTATTTAAAATGGATAGTCGTATTCCTGTTAATTTCTACAGGAATAGGGGTTTGGGCTCCTCACTCAGTGCTAAGCGATATTAGAATCTTGTGTCTCTTTTTGAACACACTCCTACTAACTGTATCTGTAAGTGCACCGGGAGCATTGTAGTTCTTTGGAGAGGTTACTACTCTGGGATGCTTGTATGCCTTGTATGCCTTGAACCCATAACTCTGTGTGTCTTCTTAGGGAAAGGACCTAGATTATCCACAGCTATGCATTGAAATGGAACCTCAACTATGGGGAGTGGATGGAGAGGGGGCTTGACCTGGTCTTGGGGCTTTCCTACCTCTGCATACCTCACAAGACCGGACATAGGTAGAAACGTCCTTGCCCATTCCCTCCCAGTGGAATGACTTCTCCAAAGAGTCTTTGGTCCTGTTCACCACAGCAAGGCCACTAGGATGATTGTGGGCTAAGCTTAAGACCATTACCCTATACTTAGTTGGAACTACCAGCTGTCTTTGAGGATGCCAGTCCTCCTTGTGCCCACCAGAAAGGGTCTTCTTGTATAAAAGTCCTCTTTCTACAACAAACTGGACATATCAGAACAGCTGAGAGATGGTGGGTCGCTCCATGCCACCGTCCAAGCTCCCTTGAGTCTCTCATCCACTTCCTGCTCTGCCTGAAACTGCTTCCTTGATACTGGAGACATCAGTTGCTCGCAGGATTGTGGACTTGGGTTTGGACCCTCTGGAAGCGACGCAGGAAATGGGGGTGCCAACTGTGAACTGCTCTCTGCTGGTGCATTGTGGTGTATTTCCAGCTCCAGCTCAGCCTCTTGTGCAGGTTTAGCTGCAGGTGGTGTCCTCTGGTGTTGTTTCCGCTGGTGTTGTGGGCTCCACTGATGGGGTTGCAAGACCTGGATCCAGTGCTGGCTGCTCCGCCAGTTCTGTTTTTTTGGACTTGCTCTGGCTAGGTCTCAGGAACCGGATCTGCAACTGCTCTCATAGATGCTAGCCTGGGGTTTGGTTCCACCACCTCTGGCTGGGCCCCTGGGCATGTGGTGTCTGGGGACACAGACTGACCCCTTGTAGAAGGCTCAGGAACAGGGCTAGGTGTGGAGGTCTGCTTAGCCTGGCTGTGGGTGACCATCCCCACCCTCTTGGTTAACTGCACATGGTTGGGTAAGTCTTCTCCCAGCAGCATGGGAATGAGATAATTGTCAGACTGCAAAAGTCCATCTTCCTGATGAACCCTTGTACTGGATAGCAACTAGGTTGTAGGTAGGTTAAAAGAGTTGGCCTTAAAGGGTTCCACCATCACTTGGGTCTCTGGGTCAATTAATTTGGGGTCAATAGGGATTGGTGGATAGCTGACACCTGTGCTTCCATGTCTCTTCACTCAATAATCTTCCTCCCATCCACACTCATGGTTTCCTTTCGCTCTGGGGGTATCTGAGAAGCATCCGGGCCTGAAGACTCTCAGTGTGACCCAGGGGGGATGAGTTGCAGTCGGCCAGTGCTCTTGGGGCAGTTGGCCTTTACATGCCCCTGCTCATTACATTTAAAGCATAGCCCAGCTGACTGTGGGCTGGAGTGAGGTGGGTTGTTGGAGAGTAGGCTAGTGGGAAGAGACGGTATGTGAGGTCTCCCTGGCTGTATGGAGGGCCCCTCATTTAGAGGTAGGGCCTTCAGCTGTCCCTGGTGGTGGTCTGCTATCTGTTTTCCCTCTCTGATATTCCCACAAACTGCTACTAGCTTTGCTCCTCTGTGCTATCTCCACCCATCTGGTTCTGATCGTCCCCACCTTGACTATGCTTTTGGGCTTCCCATCTAGGATGTGTCTTTGTATCTCTTCAGGAACACCCTCAAAGAACTACTCCATTTGCATTAGGAGAGACAGCTCTTCCAGAGTCTTAGCATTTGCTCCTGATATCCAGGCAACCCAATTTTTCACAGTGTGGTAGGTGTGTTGGGAAAATGCTACTTCTGGTTTCCACCTTAGGGCTCTGAACCACTGACGGGCCTGCTCAGGGGAGAGCCCCATCCTAATTCTGGCCTTTTGTTCAAAAAGTTCATACTCGTTCATGCGTTCTATAGATATTTCAGCTGCCAGCTCTGCTAAGAGTCCACTGAGCTGCAGCCTCAGCTCTACCATGTACTGGACTGTAGAGATGCTATACCCAAGGTGGGCCATTTGAAAATTTTCTAAGAAGGCTTCTGTATCATCGCCTACCTTGTATACTGGGAATTTGTTGGAATGGGGAGTGGTACCTGGAGTAGGACCAGCAGGGTCTCCTGGGCGGTTTGGTGCATTAGCCTTTTCCAGCTCAAAGCACCTCTCTTCCCTTTTCTCCTTCACTTCTGAGTGCCTTTTCTCTGCCTCCGCATCTAAGTGCCTCTTCTCCATCTCCATTTCTAAGCGCTTCATCTCTAGGAAGAACTCCCTGCCTTCCATAGTTAGAGATCTGTCTGTCTGATGGCATCCTTCCAGCTTGGTGCCTGGATAGGTTAGTGCTGACATTCCCTTCCACCTCTACCTTCTCCTGGAAAATCTCCAATCCCCCAACCCCTTTCAGGTCATTTGCCATGGAGTCGGATATCTGGGATTGATCTCAGGGTGTCTTCTCCTTGGCGTGCCACTTGGGGAAGACTGGTTGTTCTCAGACTACTCTGCCCCACCGCAACTTCATGCATTGGGTTGCTTCCTGCCCTACTCTAGCCTAGCTATCCCATTGCCACAAAAGCTAGAAAAAAATAAACTGCTTGTTGGACTCCCTGTCTTTTCAGGCTGAACCCTTTACATGCCATTTCCTTCTCAGACAGCAAAGAAAAGAAAAAAAAGAAAAGAAAAACAAACTTCCAAGCAGCCAAAAGGAAAAATGTGTCCTTTTAAAATCCTGAGATCTGTGCTCCTGGTTCAAAATGATCCCTCCGCTCTGCCACCGTGTCAAAGCTGATTCCCCGTTCTGGCACTTTGAGTGCAGAAGGTGGTGGCCCGCAAAAACCTTAAAAAAATACTGGCTAATCCGGGCTTGTATTAAACTCCCAAGGTTACAGATTCCCTGGCCTTGGGTCCTATTGCTGCCACCAGCCAAATGCAAAACTCTCTTGAGAGCCCAAGAAGGCGCACTTGGGAATTCCTTCCTGTGGGGTACCCTCAAGCTCTTTCATCACTCCTCTGGGGAAGTGCCGAGGAAAGAAAAGAGAAAAGGAAATCAACTGTTGCTACCAGATGAACCTGAAACCCTTTGTTTCTCTTAGTGGCTAACTGAATAACATGTGCACAGACCTCTTTACCTCCTAAGACACAGAAGTCCAATCATATTCTTAAAAAAGTTAATTTTTATTAGAAAGAAAGAAAAAGAAAGAAAGAAAGAAAGAATAGCCATACTGGGTCAGACCAAAGGTCCATCTAACAAAGTGTACTGTCTTCTGACAGTGGCTAGTACCAGGTACCCCAAAGGGAATGAGCAGAACAGATAATCACCAAGTGATCCATCCCCTGTCTCTCATTTCCAGCTTCTGGCAAACAGAGGCTAGGGACACCATCCCTGCCCATCCTGACTAATAGGCATTGATGGACCTATCCTCCATGCATGTATCTACTTCTTTTTTGAACCCTGTTATGGTCTTAGCCTTCACAACATCCTCTGGCAAGGAGTTCCACAGGTTGACTGTGCATTGTTTGAAGAAATACTTCCTTATTTGTCTTAAACCTGCTGCCTATTAATTTCATTTGGTGACCCCCTTCTTGTGTTCTGAGAAGCAGTAAACAACATCCTTATCTACTTTCTCCACACCAGTCATGATTTTATAGACCTCCATCATATCTACCCTTAGCCATCTCTTTTCCAAACTGCGAAGTCCCGGTCTTATTAATCTCTCCTCATACGGAAGCCATTCCATACCCCTAATAATTTTTGTGGCCCTTTTCTGAACCTTTTCCAGTTCCAATATGACAGGTTTCAGAGTAGCAGCTGTGTTAGTCTGTATCCGCAAAAGAAAAGGAGTACTTGTGGTACTAACAAATGTTAGTCTGTAAGGTGCCACAAGTACTCCTTTCCAATTCCAATATATCTTTTTAGAGATGGGGCGACCACATCTGCACACAGTATTCAAGATATGAGTGTACCATGGATTTATATAGAGGCAAGATGATATTTTCTGTCCTATTATCTATCCCTTTCTTAATTATTCCCAGCATTCTGTTTGCTTTTTTGACTGCTGCTGCATATTTGAGGGTGTTTTCAGAGAACTATCCACAATGACTCCGAGATCTCTTTCTTGAGTGGTAACAGCTAATTTAGACCCCATCATTTGATATGTATAGTTGGAATTATGCTTTTCAATGTGCATTACTTTGCATTTATCAAGACTGAATTTCATCTGCCATTTTGTTGCCCAGTCATCCAGTTTTGAGAGATCCTTTTGTAGCTCTTTGCAGTCTGCCTGGGTCTTAACTATCTTTAGTAATTTTGTATCATCTGTAAATTTTGCCACCTCACTATTTACACCTTTTTCCAGATCATTTATGAATAAGTTGAATAGGACTGGTCCCAGAACAGACCCCGGGGGGATACCGCTATTAACCTCTCTCCATTCTGAAAACTGACCATTTATACCTACTCTTTGTTTCCTATCTTTTAACCAGTTACCAATCCACGAGAGCACCTTCCTTCTTATCCCGTGGCAGCTTACTTTGCTTAAGAGCCTTTGGTGAGGGACCTTGTAAAAGGCTTTCTGAAAATCAAAGTACACTATATCCACTGGATCCCCTTTGTCCACACCTTGTTGACTCCCCTCAAAGAATTCTAGTAGATTGGTGAAGCATGATTTCCCTTTACTAAAACCATGTTGACTCTTCCTCAACAAATTATGTTCATCTATATGTCTGACAATATTGTTCTTTATTATAGTTTCAACCAGTTTGCCCAGTACTGAAGTCAGGCTTGCAGGCCTGTAATTGCTGGGATTACCTCTGGAGCCCTTTTTAAAAATTGGTGTCACATTAGCTACCCTCCAGTCATCTGGTACAGAAGCTGGTTTAAATGATAGGTTACAGACTACAGTTAGTAGTTCTGCAATTTCACATTTTGAACCAGGAGCACAGATCTCAGGATTTTTTCCTACCGCTCTGCCACCATGTCAGGTAAGCCAAGTAGAATACCACTACTAAGAAGGATTTTATAGCGAACTGTCAGGGATGTTCTAGATGGTGCTGATCCTGCCATGAATGCAGGGGCTGGACTTGTTGACCTCTTGAGGTCCCTTCTAGTCCTATGATTCTATGATTACCTGATCTGTCCATTCCCTCTGAAGCATCTGGGATTGGCCACTGTCAGAAGACAGGATACTGGGCTAGATGGACCTTTGGTGTGACCTAGTATGGCCGTTCTTATGTTCTTAATTAACTCGCCCTTAACTTCTAGGGATTGCTTTTAAATTGACTGTAGTGAAGGGAAATATTCCCCCTCCGCCCCCCGTGTCATTAGTGAGCTTTGACTCATGTTGTGTGAGAGAGGAATATCTGGCCAGAGAGCCGGACAGATGGACATTAAACATTCTATGATTATTGAGATAGAGAAGTGTGAAAAGTTATGCTCTCTTTTCAGACTCCATCGGTATTATAGCTGTGGGCCTTTGAACCCAGGTTACATCCTATGATTTTTAGGGAGGAAAAACTTACCTTGATAGTGCAAAAAAATGGAAATACTTTGAACCAATATCTCAAGCTTCCTGGCTGCAGAAAAATAAAATTTTCAAGGATGGGGAGTAAATGAGAAACTGTAGACAAGCCAGAGTGTCTGTATAGCGGGAGCTGCGAGGTTAGAGGCAGGGCAGAATTTAACCGGGGCATTTGGTTAATAATTTGCATGAACATGTATAAATAGAAGAGACACTTTCCTCAGTCTGTGATCAGAACTCTGTGGCCATGGGTTGAGAGAAGGAGGGATGGGGAAAGGAGGTGTGCATGAGATAGATAGATTCGGAATGGATGAACAAAAGGCTTGGTAATCTGAATTTGCCCTCTGTTCTCATACTGTATAGATAATAGTTTATTAATGAGCCCAGTAGAGATGAGGCCAATTCTTATAGGGAGTATTTAAAACCTTTCTAAGTCAACATTGCACAGCTGTAGAACATCGCTCCACAGTGTCTTTCGGTGACTTTCTATAGCCGTGAGGCTTTGTGTTTTGGTTTATCCTGCCTTTTCCTCTCTTTTGGGAAATCAGGTCTGTGCGAGTGTGTTTTAATGCCTTTTGCTCACACAATTTCTTCTCCACTGAATAAATATTTCAATAAAACATTTGAGGGCAACGGTCTCCCTAACCTTTTTCAGTCCGACAGGGACCAAGCCCTGGATCTTTGTCTTTTGTGGAACTGATCTAGGCTAAATCAGACCATCATGAACTGAACAAAGTGTTTCTTTTTCTGAGTTCCCAGTGTCTGGACTCTCCGCATTAAACCAGCTGGGACTTCCCGTACAGACCACAATGGGTAGTTTTTGTCTGAGCTCAGACTGGCTTCCTCTCACTGTGTGTCTGGCGCAGTAATACATGGCAGAGTCCTCCGGTTTCAGGCTGTTTATTTACAAGTAGAAATTGGAGCTGTCCTTGGAGACTCTGACTCGCCCCTGGATGATGGGAGAATAGTGGTTGCTCACTGAAGATTTCCAGTAGCTGACCAGCCACTGCAGCCCCTTCCCAGGCGCCTGTCTGACCCAATACATCCAATAATCATCAGGATTGAACCCGCTCACGGTGCATTTCAGCTGAATGGATTCTCCAGGCTTCTTCACTTCCAGACCCGACTGGGTCAAGACAACCTGGGAGCGGACCCCTGGAGCAATGGGAGAATAGAAAGAATGAACAAGGAAGAATGAGGGAACCAGATACATTAACTCCTTACTCTATAAAACAATAGGTGTGAAACTAAATAAAAGACATGCTATATATCCCATTAATATAAAAGCAAAAATAATAACATTCCTCTGTAGTCCCCGGTCCTCTGAAGGGGATAAAATACCTTCCAAGGCCACTACAGTGAAAACTAAATGCAGCCAAAGTCTCATTTCCCCTGGTCTTGGAGGGGAAAGTTCTCAGGGGACTGGCTGGACACTGCCCAGACCCAGGGCGCTGTGGATTGTGTCTCCGGGTGCAGCCTAGACAGAAAGAGAGGCAGATTTAAGCAGGAAACTATAACCTCTATTTGCATATCACCCTCCTTATAAGAGTTGTTTCTTTCTTCAGTAATTTTGAAATTCCTCTGCTAGGCTTCAGAAAGTTGTATTCAGACAGTCCCTTCGTGTCTGAGTCTCCAGCACTGTGCAGTGTGATACGGATTATATTTTTTGCAGTCAGGAAGAAATAAACAGCTGACTTGAATGGCTAAAGCTCAGGGACAGGAGTCAATGGTCTGAACCAATAAATATTGGAGTCACTGCAAACACACCCACTAAAGTTAAAGTCTCTGGGATTAGGGACCTAGAACGATATTTGATTAAAGAATAGGGAAGTTGTGGAGGATAAACTCTTTTTGAATATCAGGTGCACAGGTGTGTGAAAACTGACGTGCTCTCTCAAGACTGTGTGAGAAGTACAGCTGCGGCCGGGGCACCATTTTCAAAGAGGCCTAAGGCATGTAGATGCTCAACACCCAACCGATTTCACTGTGATTTTAGGCCCTTTGATTATTGCACATGGATTGGCCAACCTCCGCACATTTCTTTCCCAATCATCTTCCGCTCCACTGTCACTTCCACAGAGCCTAGGCTCAGAAGGAATCACTGCAACCACTCATGGTGTCAGGTTTCAGAGGGGTAGCCGTGTTTGTCTGTATCAGCAAAAACAAGGAGGAGTCCTTGTGGCAGTATAGAGCCTAAGAAATGTATTTGGACAAAAACTTTCCTGGGTTAAAACCCACTTCATCAGATGCATGAAGTGAAATATACAGTAAGCAGGTATAAACATACAGCACACAGCTCCCATCTTTTCATGTGCTGTATATTTATACCTGCTTACTGTATTTTTCACTCCATGCATCTGATGAAGTGGATTATGGCCCACGAAAGAGCTGTAAACAGGGGAGTTTGAGTGGGAGTTTGAAAGAGGAGTTTGTATTGTGGTGCTTGTTTGGGGTTCGTTTTTGCTGTGTGTGGGGGGGTCTTTTTGGTGTGGCTTGTGTTTTCCAGATTAACAGGACTTAGGTGGGAAGGCTATGACGGATATGGAGGCAGCTGTGGGAGTGACTCCTGTAGTGGAAGACACAATGAGGATGACTGGATGTGGAAGCTGTGGTATGTACATGATCCTGGAGGGGGGACTTGGTAAGAGTTTTTTCTGCATGAAATGCCGTCTGATAGAGCTGATGGAAGAAAAGATCAGAGGTTTGGAGATGCAGGTGGAAAGTCTGGTTGAGTTTAGGAAGGGGTTTGAGCAGATGATGGAACAAAGACATGAGGTATCTGAAGGGAAAAGCTCAGACTTACAGATGGAAGCAGGGCTGGGGAATTTTGAGGGGAGACTGGGTGAGGAAAGTGGTCAGTGGAAGCATGTGACTCAAAGAACCAGGCAGAGGAAAAGAGGGGCTAGTGAAGGAGAAATAGAGCTTAGGAACAGGTTTGCAGAGTTGGAAAATGAAGAAGGGGCTCAGCAGATAGTCGGTGAAGGTGGAAGGGCAAGGAAGAAGAGAATAGAGGCTAGTCCTATAGGAAAAGGGGAAGAGTCAATGGAAACTACACCAAATATGAGCCCCAGGAGGATACAGGATGGGTTGAAGAGGATTATAAGGGAAAATAGGAATTGAAAGAACTTGCAGCCAGAGGGACCAGGGGAGAGACTGGAGAATAGCACTGTCACCAGGAAAAGGCAGGTCTATGTGATCGGGGACTCTTTATTGAGAAGAATAGACAGGCCTGTAACCAGAGCAGATCCAGAGAATAGAAGGGTGTGCTGTCTTCCGGGTGCTAAGATACAGGATGTAGACCTGAGGTTGAAAAGGATCCTAAAGAGAGCAGGAAAGAATCCCCTAATTATCCTTCATGTGGGAACAAATGATACGGCTAGATTCTCGCTGGAAAGTACTAAGGGAGACTATGCTAGGCTGGGGAAGACGCTTAAGGAAATCGAGGCTCAGGTGATCTTTAGTGGGATCCTGCCTGTTCCTAGAGAAGGGCAACAAAGGTGTGACAAGATTATGACTGTCAACAGATGGCTTAGGCAGTGGTGCTATAAGGAGGGCTTTGGGATGTATGGCCATTGGGAGGCATTCATGGACAGAGGACAGATCTCTCAGGATGGACTTCATCTGAGTAGGGAAGGAAATAGACTTCTAGGATGGAGGCTGGCACAACTGATAAAGAGAACTTTAAACTAGGAATTTGGGGGAGATGGTTGGGAGATGTCCAGGTAAACTCCACACCAGATTTTAGCATTGAGAGGGAAGAAGACGAAGTAAGAAAGGATACAGCCATGAGTAGGAGAATGTATATAAGGAGCGAGGGCGGTGTGGATACCAGTCTAATAGGTTCTACTGGCTGTAGAATGACTGTGCCTAATAGGGTACAAAATGTGAGTGAGGCCAAACAGCAAAAATTAAGATGTTTGTACACCAATGCGAGGAGCCTACATAACAAAACGGAGGAACTAGAGCTACTGGTGCAGGAAGTGAAACCTGATATTATAGGGATAAGAGAAACATGGTGGAATAGTAGTCATGACTGGACTACAGGTATTGAAGGGTATGTGCTGTTTAGGAAACACCGAGATAAAGGTAAAGGTGGTGGAGTAGCATTGTATATCAATGATGAGGTAGAATGTAAAGAAATAAGAAGCGATGCAATGGATAAGACAGAGTTCGTCTGGGCAAAAATTACATTGGGGAAGATAACTAGTAGAGCCTCTCCTACGATAGTGCTTGGGGTGTGCTATAGACCACTGGGATCTAATTTGGATATGGATAGAGCCCTTTTTAATGTTTTTAATGAAGTAAATACTAATGGAAACTGCATGATCATGGGAGACTTTAACTTCCCAGATATAGACTGGAGGACCAGTGCTAGTAATAATAATAGGGCTCAGATTTTCCTAGATGCGATAGCTGATGGATTCCTTCATCAAGTAGTTGCTGAACCGACTAGAGGAGATGCCATTTTAGATTTAATTTTGGTGAGTAGCGAGGACCTCATAGAAGAAATGTTTGTAGTGGATAGTCTTGGCTCAAGTGATCATGAGCTAATTCAGTTCAAACTGAATGGAAGGATTAACAAAAATAAATCTGCAACTAGAGTTTTTGATTTCAAAAGGGCTGACTTTCAAAAATTAAGGAAATTAGTTAGGGAAGTGGATTGGACTGAAGAATTTATGGATCTAAAGGTAGAGGGGGCCTGGGATTACTTTAAATCAAAGCTGCAGAAGCTATCGGAAGCCTGCATCCCAAGAAAGGGGAAAAAATTCATAGGAAGGAGTTATAGACCAAGCTGGATGAGCAAGCATCTTAGAGAGGTGATTAAGAAGAAGCAGAAAGCATACAGGGAGTGGAAGATGGGAGGGATCAGCAAGGAAAGCTACCTTATTGAGGTCAGAACATGTAGGGATAAAGTGAGACAGGCTAAAAGTCGAGTCGAGTTGGAGCTTGCAAAGGGAATTAAAACCAATAGTAAAAGGTTCTATAGCCATATAAATAAGAAGAAAACTAAGAAAGAAGAAGTGGGGCTGCTAAACACTGAGGATGGAGTGGAGGTTAAAGATAATCTGGGCATGGCCCAATATCTAAACAAATACTTTCCCTCAGTCTTTAATAAGTCTAAAGAGGATCTTAGGGCTAATGGTAGCATGACAAATGGGAATGAGGATATGGAGGTAGATGTTACCATATCTGAGGTAGAAGCGAAACTCAAACAGCTTAGTGGGACTAAATCGGGGGGCCCAGATAATCTTCATCCAAGAATATTAAAGGAATTGGCACCTGAAATTGCAAGCCCATTAGCAAGAATTTTTAATGAATCTGTAAACTCAGGAGTTGTACCGAATGATTGGAGAATTGCTAATATAGTTCCTATTTTTAAGAAAGGAAAAAAAAGTGATCCGGATAACTACAGACCAGTTAGTTTGACATCTGTAGTATGCAAGGTCCTGGAAAAAATTTTGAAGGAGAAATTAGTTAAGGACATTGAAGTCAATGGTAAATGGGACAAAATACAACATGGTTTTACAAAAGGTAGATTGTGCCAAACCAACCTAATCTCCTTTTTTGAAAAAGTAACAGATTTTTTAGATAAAGGAAACACAGTGGATCTAATTTACCTAGATTTCAGTAAGGAGTTTGATACCGTGCCACATGGGGAATTATTAGTTAAATTGGAGAAGATGGGGATCAATATGAACATCAAAAGGTGGATAAGGAATTGGTTAAAGGGAGACTGCAACGGGTCCTACTGAAAGGCGAACTGTCAGGTTGGAGGGAGGTTATCAGTGGAGTTCCTCAGGGATCGGTTTTGGGACCAATCTTATTTAATCTTTTTATTACTGACCTTGGCACAAAAAGTGGGAGTGTGCTAATAAAGTTTGCAGATGATACAAAGCTGGGAGGTATTGCCAATTCGGAGAAGGATCGGGATATTATACAGGAGGATCTGGATGACCTTGTAAACTGGAGTAATAGTAATAGGATGAAATTTAATAGTGAGAAGTGTAAGATTATGCATTTAGGGATTAATAACAAGAATTTTAGTTATAAGTTGGGGACGCATCAATTAGAAGTAACAGAAGAGGAGAAGGACCTTGGAGTATTGGTTGATCATAGGATGACTATGAGCTGCCAATGTGATATGGCTGTGAAAAAAGCTAATGCGGTTTTGGGATGCATCAGGAGAGGCATTTCCAGTAGGGATAAGGAGGTTTTAGTACCATTATACAAGGCACTGGTGAGACCTCACCTAGAATACTGTGTGCAATTCTGGTCTCCCATGTTTAAAAAGGATGAATTCCAACTGGAGCAGGTACAGAGAAGGACTACTAGGATGATGCGAGGAATGGAAAACTTGTCTTATGAAAGGAGACTTAAAGAGCTTGGCTTGTTTAGCCTAACTAAAAGAAGGTTGAGGGGAGATGTGATTGCTCTCTATAAATATATCAGAGGGATAAATACAGGAGAGGGAGAGGAATTATTTCAGCTCAGCACCAATGTGGACACAAGAACAAATGGGTATAAACTGGCCACCAGGAAGTTTAGACTTGAAATCAGACGAAGGTTTCTAACCATCAGAGGAGTGAAGTTTTGGAATAGCCTTCCAAGGGAAGCAGTGGGGGCAAAAGATCTCTCTGACTTTAAGATTCTGCTCGATAAGTTTATGGAGGAGATGGTATGATGGGATAATGTGATTTTGGTAATTAATTGACCTTTAAATATTCAGGGTAAATAGGCCTAGTCCCCTGAGATGGGATATTAGATGGATGGGATCTGAGTTATCCAGGAAAGAATTTTCTGTAGTATCTGGCTGGTGAATCTTGCCCATATGCTCAGGGTTTAGCTGATCGCCATATTTGGGGTCGGGAAGGAATTTTCCTCCAGGGCAGATTGGAGAGGCCCTGGAGTTTTTTCGCCTTCCTCTGTAACATGGGGCATGGGTCACTTGAGGGAGGCTTCTCTGCTCCTTGAAGTCTTTAAACCATGATTTGAGGACTTCAATAGCTCAGACATAGGTGAGGTTTTTCGTAGGAGTGGGTGGGTGAGATTCTGTGGCCTGCGTTGTGCAGGAGGTGGGACTAGATGATCGGAATGGTCCCTTCTGACCTTGGTATATATGAATCTATGAAAGCTTATGCCCAAATAAATTTCTTAGGCTCTAAGGTTTAAGCTCATGAAAGCTTATGCTCAAATAAATTTGCTAGTCTCTAAGGTGCCACAAGTACTCCTTTTCTTTTAGGCTCTAAGGTACCACAAGGACTCCGTTGTTTTTGCTGTAACCACCCAGTGTGACTCCCTGCAGAACACAGGCCATGGAATTTAAACTGCTCATTAATTTCTCTCCTGCATGTGATGAAGCAGCTCCTATTGGCACCTGTGGGAGACAGGGCAGTGAGCTTGTTGGGGCTTCCAGGGGGGTGCTGGGACTAGCAGTGCTTTGAGTCCCAGATTTCTAATGGTAGATTAATGATGAGTGGGCTTCTTGAAGCCTAAATGAGGGTAATTATGTGGATAAGGGGATTTAAAGAGGGAGGCCGGTATAGAAAATGTCCAATTGTGCAAGAGTCTGAGTGCCTGACTGGACAGACTTGAAATATTTAGCTCTCATGTGGAAGACTATTAATCCCATTCAGCACCTTGGAAGTGCAGAGTCACAATCTCCTGAGGGTTGTTTGATAGCAATACATGTTTGGAACCCTTCCTTTAGCCCTAAACCTAATTTCAACGTTAATCCCAACCCGATCCTTGGCTCTAATCATACCTTTATCCCAAACCTTATCCACAACCCTAATCATAACCCTAACACTCTGATTTTTCTCGTTCTGTCTACAAATGTGAATGAGGTTGTGTTTGGTAAATCTCGGGCCAGAACGCTAATTGGTGGGAGGAATGTGTCTGGTTTTTCACCAGAAACCCCACATGTGGGATTAATTGCAAGATTATCCACATTACCAGCCACTTGGGGAGAAAGTAAAGTTTGGACTATCAAAATCCATTGGGACTAAATCCTGTACAGTTAGCCAGGGAGCTGTGAAATCTTGTCACTCTGCTGACAGGAAGAAAGATACCATGTGTTCAAATGATAAAATATTTTACTTAGGGCATCGTATTTTTTCTGGTGAGAATGGAGTGACGACTGGGAGAGCGGGGACCATTATTAAAGGAGAGGAAATAGGGTGTCTAGTTTCCTATGGGTCTTCCCTTTTCATCTTTACATTTTGCAGAGCTTGGGCACCTCAAAAGGAGAACATCCACTCAGAGGGAAGGGTTTTTCTTGAGCTTCCACTAGTGAGTGTCTCACAGCAATGCCAGTCGGTTGTACTGGAGGCTCAAGACGCTGATGTGCAAACGCAGCGAGTCACTGTAGTTGTCTTTGGAGATGGTAAATAGCCCTTTCTCTGAATCAGGTAATATGTGTCTATAGAGGAATCCCATTTTAATCCCTGTCCGGGAGCCTGAGGGACCCTGCCCTGCCAGGACCTGCTGAAGATGAACCCGGAGACTTTGTTGTCGAGGCGGAGGGTGTCTCCAGGCTTTTTCACATCCCCTCTGGACCCCACCAGCTTCACCTGTTACCAGACACCTGCAAATAAGGACAAGTCAGGCATCAGAAGATTCTTCTTGAGAAGAAACCTGGGGATGTCCCCCTTTGCTGGGGCATAAATCACCTCTGAGCTCTGCCAGGGAGAGAAGCCAAAGTCTCATGTCTCTGCCTGTGTCCGGTATTCTGGGGACATTGACTGCTGTAGCTCAGGGCTGAAGCTTTTCAGTGCTAGGGTTGCAGGCCCTTGGGAATGGCAGAGTTTTGGGCAGGGAGCTGAGTCACCGCATTTGCATATGCTGGCTTTTTGTAAAGGGCTGATAAATTCATCCTCCCCTTGACTTGAAATCCCCAGCTCAGAGCTCTAATAGGAGGGTGATTTATCCAGAGATCCGGCTCTGGCTGAGTGACTTTGTCCATAACACACTACCTATTAAACTGATCAGTGAGATGGTAAATTGTTAAGATAACATCCTTAGCAGAGTGACAAGTGTCAGAGGAGTAGTCATATTAGTCTGTAGCCACAAAAACGAGGAATCCCGTGGCACCTTAAAGACTAACAGATTTATTTGGGCATAAACTTTAGCAGAAGAAGTGTGTTTTTTACCCCTGAAAGCTTATGCCCAAATAAATGTGTTAGTCTTTAAGGTGCCACCGGACTCCTCGTTGTTTTTATTCTTAGCAGAGAACGTTTCGGCCTTTATTGTTGAAATATACATTTGCTTAGTGTGCACATGAGGCAAGATTTTTTAAAAATGACTAATTGTTTTAACTGCCTTAATTGTGGAGTGAGGTGCCTTCAAAGGAGATTGGCTTTCAGAATCTGGGTGTGTAGTAATTTCTCATGAGAAAACCCCTGCAGGAATTCTGTGTTGGGCACACAACATTTAATACACATAAAACGCTTATGAAAATAGTTTCTATTTTCAGAGAAAGTTGGTGCCTGTACAAATGACAGAACAAGGGCTGAGAAAGTTGAGCTCAGCAGGTTCATAGCCCCTTCTTTTTGGGAGGGGGGAAATTTCATCCACACTAAATTATCAATGAACAGGCTGAGGGGGAAGAGATGCAACCTGCTCCTCGCCTTGCAGGCATAGAGCCGCCATGCCGTGTTAACTCATAGCTCTGAATAAGTGTGCTGTTCTGCTAATGACACAGACCTTGTGATCCACCCAACAGAGCGACTGGGTCTGAGATCTATGCAACTCTGGGCCTAGAGTCTACAGCCAGCAGGAGATAAAAAGGCTCCTGATTTCTATTTTCAGATGTGGTCGGGAAGAACTGTCTACTTGTTGCAGCTAGAGTGTAAGTGGATATTCCCCCCTTCAATTCTCAGTGGAACAGCAGATGAAATGGTAGAGCAGGAGATGTGACTCCTGATTTCACTGCCGGCCTTGGGAGTTCTCTCATTCACTCTTTGACTTTGGGTGATATGCGGTTTACATCGCTAGTGATGGGAACTTGCTAGGGAGTCTGGAGGACTCAAACAACCAACCAAGCAGAGAGAGCGCGGTGCTGGCAGCTGCTGCTCCCGGCGGCTCACACAGGCAGGCTGGCTCTCTGCACGGTTAGGTTTAGTGCCGGCTCTGATAGGTTCCCACTCACTGTGTCTCTAGCACAGTAATACACGGAGGTGTCTCCGGGCTGCAGGCCGGTCAGTTGCAGGAACACTTGTCTTTTGGAGGTGTCTCTGGCGATGGTGAGGCGACTTTTGAGAGCATCGCTGTAAGCAGTGCCTCCACCAGTCCACATGGCTCCGACCCATTCCAGCCCCTTCCCCGCTGGCTGGCGAACCCAGTGCATATCGTAGCTAGTGAGTGAGAATCCGGACACGGTGCAGGTCAATCTGAGGGTCTCCCCGGGCTTCTTGATTCCCCCACCGGACTCCACCAGGCTGATCTGGGAATAGACACCTGCAGAGGGGGAAATAAAGGGGCAATATTACAGTGATTCCCAGGGCTCAGTTATTAGGGAAGATGCGGTACCGGGCGCCCAGCGGCAGCGCAGATCCCGCCCTTACCCGCGGGGAGCAGCAGGAGGAAGGCGATGGCCAGGCTGGGGGTCATGTCTGCGGCTGGCGGCTCGTTCCCCAGGCGGGACGGGAAGCTGAAGCCCGGCGCTGGCTCTGTGCGGGGTGAGCGGCCTGCGGCTGAGTTATGAACAGGGCCCCGGGGAGCTCATTTGCATGGGCCAGGGGGTGGGGACAATATAAAGGGAGATCTAGGAGGTGTGTGACACAGTCTAGAGTTGTAAAAATCTAATGGAAGGTGGGTTAGAGAGTCCAAATTGGATAGAGAAACTATCTTTAGCACTATTTAATTGGAAAATATATCCCCACTAAATGAAAGCAGTTGCGTGATCTATCTATCTGTCTATCTAGCTATCTATCTCTAACCCATTCAGTATCATTCAGTAAACAGGCATATACTCTCCCTCTGGTATAACTAACTTTCTTTCTTTCTTTCCTTCTTCACTTATCATTACTAAGGACTCGGTGCCAGCTCTGGGCTGATTCGTATAGTTATGACCAGCGGTGTTCCCCTAACCAGACAGTATGAAATTGTGGAAATGTAGTGCGGGCTGCTTAGTTCTGCCCTTTTACACAACCTGAGATATTGGATTGTGACTTTCGGTTGTGAGGTGGGTAACGACATCCATGAGGCTCCTTTGAAAATCCCAGCCTTGGCTCATATTTCCAGGAGTAGCTGAGTGGGGGTTCATACAGGAACTGAGTGTATTCTGCCACACAGGCCGGTAGGGGCTTTGTGCCGCAACGGGTGACATAAAACCCATTCGCATGCCTGTCCCCGCAGCTGTATTCTTTGTGAATCTGCTGCCTCCAGGCGGCCCAGGGGAGAAGTGGATTCTGCAGGGCTGAGTTTTTGTATTAACACTAATACGTCTCCTGTCACCGTGTCTCTGGCCCGGTGACACTGGGCGGTGTCCTCGGGTCTCGGGCTCTTCATTTGCAAATACAGCAGGTTGTTGGAATTATCGCCGGAGGTGACGAATCGCCCTTTGACGGAGAGGGAGTAGAATATAGTTCCACACTCGGGGACATGAGGGAGAGCCACTCCAGCCCCTTCCCGGGAGCCCCTGATGGGCCCAGTGCATCCCGTAGCTGAGGATGGTGAACCCAGAGGCGTTGTAGGAGAGGCGGGGAGAGTCTCCGGGCTTTTCCACATCCCCTCCGGACTCCACCAACCCCTGGGACAGGGCCCCTGAGAATAAACCACATTAAGAATCACATCAGTATGAATAGGTTTCAGAGTAGCAGCCGTGTTAGTCTGTATTCGCAAAAAGAAAAGGAGTACTTGTGGCACCTTAGAGACTATCAAATTTATTAGAGCATGAACTGAGCTGTAGCTCACAAAAGCTTATGCTCTAATAAATTTGTTTGTCTCTAAGGTGCCACAAGTATTCCTTTTCTTTTATCAATATGAATGACAGGTTTCAGAGTAGCAGCCATGTTAGTCTGTATTCGCAAAAAGAAAAGGAGTACTTGTGGCACCTTAGAGACTATCAAATTTATTAGAGCATGAACTGAGCTGTAGCTCACAAAAGCTTATGCTCTAATAAATTTGTTTGTCTCTAAGGTGCCACAAGTATTCCTTTTCTTTTATCAATATGAATGACAGGTTTCAGAGTAGCAGCCATGTTAGTCTGTATTCGCAAAAAGAAAAGGAGTACTTGTGGCACCTTAGAGACTATCAAATTTATTAGAGCATGAACTGAGCTGTAGCTCACAAAAGCTTATGCTCTAATAAATTTGTTTGTCTCTAAGGTGCCACAAGTATTCCTTTTCTTTTATCAATATGAATGACAGGTTTCAGAGTAGCAGCCATGTTAGTCTGTATTCGCAAAAAGAAAAGGAGTACTTGTGGCACCTTTAGAGACTAACAAATTTATTAGAGCATAAGCTTTTGTGAGCTACAGCTCACTTCATGGGATGCATTCAGTGGAAAATGCAGTGGCGAGATTTATATACATAGAGAACATGAAATAATGGGTGTTACCATACACACTGTAAACAGAGTGATCACTTAAGGTGAGCTATTACCAGCAGGAGAGCGGGAAAAAACCTTTTGTAGTGATAATCAAGGTGGGCCATTTCCAGCAGTTGACAAGAATGTCCCCCCTCAGTTCCCCCCACTGTTCTTGTGTCCTCATGAAACTCATTGTACAAGATTGTCCTCACAAGTTTTTACCTTGAATCTGGGCCTATAGACTACAAAAGCCTATGATGATGGCCAAGCTACCAAGCTAGGGCTCAACCAACCAGTCACTTCTTTTAGCTACCCTATGAAGATACTAATGAGGAATTCTCACACATCAATAATTCCTTAGTCAACTAGACGTAAAACTATAAAGACACTAAAATGTAACAATTCTCTACCTTTCAACATGCACTTGATCCAATACCAGCCACTAGTAGTGGCTTGTTTATATAATCAGCTGATCTGAGAGGACATGTTCATCACAGTCTAATCTTGTGCCATCAGAACCAATATATTTTTATTAATATTTATGAACATTTTTAACTCTTTAATATGACAAAATCTATATCAGTTAACAAAAAAAATTGTCTTTTACCAAATCACATCTCTTATTTTTTAAATTTGCAGCTCTAAGCTGAGAGAGTGTGTCACATTTTGGTCTGATAGGGATGCGCATAAAAACAAGTTGAGAAACTTATCAAATGCCAAAAAATTAACATGTGTCTAAATTTGAGACCCCCTTTGAGTTTGAGGCCCAGGGCAAATGGCCCTCCTGTCCTTCCCCACCCCTCCGAATTGACCCTGATCACTCATAGAACAATCCCTCTCCCTTCAATAGATATACTGGGGAGAAAATACCTTCCAAAGCTGCAGCAATGAAAACTAGGAGACAAAGACTCATTTTTCCTGCTGCTGAAGGGGAAAGTTCTCAGGGGACTGGCTGGTAACGGCACAGACCCAGGGGGCTGTGGATTGTCTCCCCAGGTGCAGCCTAGGCAGAGAGAGGGACAGATTTAAAGAGGATACTCTCACTTTTATTTGCATATTGCCCTGTTTATAAGAGACACAAGTTCTGTCATGGAGCGAGCTCAGTTTTTGTTATCTGGGACTCAGAGAGAAGAGGCTGGATTGGATATTCCCTCTGTTGTAGAACCTCCTGCACTGTCAGGATTGGAGCATGATTGGCTTTGCACTTCCTACTTCATTCTGAGGAGGTCAAATTGTCATCTTCTTTATCCCAACCCTAACCCCAAGTTTAACATTTACCATAATACTAAAAGGAAATGTAAAACCTAATCTTACCCTAAATCTTTACTCTAGCCCTAAAAGTACCTCTAACTTTAGGGCTAAACTCTAACCCCATCTTTTGATTTTTACCCTACATTGATTATTAATTTATACCTTCAATTTAATAGTAAATCCTGAGCCGAACCCTAACCACCATAAAGGTAATTTCTAACCCTAAATTTTAAAACTCACCCAAACTGAATTGTTCACCCTATTACTAAAACCTTACTCCAACTATAATTCTGAGAGGAAGCTATAACTCTAAACTTCAGCTAAAACAAAATGTGTAAACTAACCCTAACCTCAAACACTTATCTTTAACTCCTACCCTTAACCCAAATTTGTACGCTATCTCTACATCCTGTCAGACTAACCCTAATTATTACCCTAAGCCACTATTTTAACCCTAAACATAGCTCCAATATTAACTCTAAACTTTAATCCTTCCCTAAGGTAAACTCTAAACCCTTAATAGTAAATCTTAGCTGTGGATGGATAGAATTTAATTCTAAGTTTAGTCATGGTGAGTTACTTTATAGGGCAGAACAAAGAGAGTCATGTAATATTTTACAGCCTTCCAAGCAATAATGCCTATTGCAGTAGATAACCTTCTATTTGGAAGAAGATCTGGTTGGCTGTCAGGTGGGATTTGAAATTGTTTCTTGTGCTTCCTCAGTTTAGACTGCGCATAAGATATACTGTGACACTCTATCTCGGGGGAATGCCCTGCACCCCATGTTCACCCTTGTAAAGTGATTGTGTGGTATCCAATGCAAAGTTTGTCATGTCGGGTGTCTTTGGAAGGCTCATGATGCACTGAGTACTGTTGTTATAGTAAGGTTATAGGTTATAATTTAATGTATATAGTTATGAGGCTGAAAATGTGTCCTTATGGCTTAAAACAAGCCCAGGCAAAACTGTCCAGGAACATCAGAGCATGTATGGGACAAACCCAGCCCAGCTTCACAGGAACAAAGGACACTGACCTAGGCAGCAACAAAGGATCTGTTGGACTCGAGTGAGTCACCCCGCTTCCCTTGGTCAGTTTGGGACTACGATGAGGTAATGCTAACCTGAACCGGAAGAGAGATGGGGGGCAAACCAAGAGGGAAGAAAGGACATGATAAAAGGGAAAGACGTTTGCCTTGCTCTTCCTCTCTCTTCCACCTCCATCTACAGATACCACACCAAGCAACTGAAGTGCTGGTCAAAGAGGAGAGCCTGGGTGAAAGGCAGCCAGCCAGACTGTGGTGAGAAACATATACGTTTGTAAGGGCATTGAAAGTGTTAAGATCAGCTTAGTATGTGTTTTGCTTTTATTTCATTTGACCAAATCTGACTTGTTGTGCTTTGACGTATAATTAGTTAAAATCTATCTTTTGTAGTTAATACATTTGTTTGTTTATCCTACCTGAAGCAGTGCATTTGGTTTGAAGCATGTCAGAGACTCCCCTTGGGATAACTCGCTCTGGACCCCCAGGGCCTCCACTCCTAGAGGGAATAACACAACCTCATTCTCAAGACTAGAGTGACTCTCAGCCAGTGTAAAACAGGAGGGTTTACTGAGCATATGAACACAGCATAGGAAACTCTTAGGGCCCTCAGGCCTGGCCTCCCTCAGCACAGCATCTCTATGTTTGTCCTGCATCCAGGTAGGAGTCTGCCTGCTCCCTCTCTCCAGTTGCCGAGCCCGCAGTGCTTTCCAGCTAGACATCTGATATCACCTCCCCCAAGCCCCGCCTCTGTCCATTTTCTTCTATCCAGGTAAACAGGGTTGCCTGGGCATCCTCTCCTCTCAGTTGTCCTCTGTCTTTCTCTGGCTGGAACCTGCTGGTCAGGTCATCAGGGTCCTCTCTTCACAGCCCATTGTCTTCCCACTGGCCAGAGCTGGCTGTGACTTCCGAGGTTGGCCTCTTGGTCAACAGTTGCTGGAGTATCAATTCTCCAGGCCATTGGTTGGGGTCCCAAGTTCCGTCGCTGGGCCTCTGTAACAACAAACTCCCTCTCCCATCACCTTCTTAAACCAGTAACACCCAGGGAAAACAGTCCCACCCCTCTGCATGCAAACCATTGAAAAAAAAAAACACAAGAAAAACCAAGAGAACAGCACACTTCTGCACAACTGCAATGGGAGGTTTTTGTCCGAGTTCACAGCGGCTTCCCCTCACTGTGTCTCTTGCAGAGTAATACTGGCAGTGTCTTTCAGGCCGGTCATTTCCAGATATAGCAGGTTGTTGGGATTGTCTCTGGAGCTGGTAAATTGGCCTTGGACTGAGCTGGCGTATTGTACAGTACTGCTGTCCCAATAGCTTATACGAGAGATCCACTCCAGGTCCTTGCCAGGAGCCTGATGGACCCAGCTCATCCAGTAGTCTCTGAAGGTGACTTTTTCACAGCCCCTCCAGACTCCACCATCTGGACCTGGGACTGGACACCTGTAAATAAAGGCATGTTTAAAGCATATTGGTGTTATATTCAGTAACTCAATATTCTTCAGGGCATTCAGGGGAGAACATACCTTCCAGAGCTGCTACAATGATAACAAAATGGAGCCAAAGTCTCATTTTCCCTGTTTTTGGAGGGGAAACTTCTCAGGTGGGTTTAGCTGGTAACTGCATAGACAGCAGAGGGGCTGTGGATTGTCTCTCAGGCTACAGCCTGGGCAGAGAGGGACAGATTTAAACAGGAAACTCTCATCCCTATTTGCATATCCTGCTCCTTTTCGGAGAATCAAACCCTTTCCCTGAATGCTTGGAATTATTTGGCCGGTGGCTTTAAGAGAGGGAGTCGGACTGGTGCTAACTCTGTGTCTGGGCAGCGCCCAGTGAGTGTGGGGCCATCCTGACCATACTGCTGTACAAAGAGCTCCCTTGAATCCCCTCTCATCCCACTGGATGGAAGGGCTGAGCTACACTCTATTGAAGGGAATGGAAAGACCCACCACTGGCTTTAGAGGACTGTGGGTCAGCCCTTAGAGAGAAGTGAAAAGGGAAGAATCAGGTGAAAAATCTGTTTTTCTGTTGAGTCTAGAGGTGTTTGGAGCCTGATGTACCTTTTAAGTGTGTGTTTGATCTACAGTTGCATTTTATTGTTTTTCAGAGGAATTTGAGAGCATTTCTACCCATCCCTCAACAAACAACAAAAGCATTTTGACAGTCATCACTTTTAGGCAGCTTTGGAAACCCAAGTTCTAATGAAAAAAGAAAAGGAGTACTTGTGGCACCTTAGAGACTAACAAATTTATTAGAGCATAAGCTTTCATGAGCTACAGCTCACTTCATCAGATGCATTTGGTGGAAAAAACAGAGAGGAGATTGATATATACACACAGAGAACATGAAACAATGGGTTTATTATACACACTGTAAGGAGAGTGATCACTTAAGATGAGCCATCACCAGCAGCGGGGGCGGGGGGGGGGGGAGAAAGGAGGAAAACCTTTCATGGTGACAAGCAAGGTAGGCTATTTCCAGCAGTTAACAAGAATATCTGAGGAACAGTGGGGGGTGGGCTGGGGGGGAGAAATAGTTTTACTTTGTGTAATGACTCATCCATTCCCAGTCTCTATTCAAGCCTAAGTTAATTGTATCCAGTTTGCAAATTAATTCCAATTCAGCAGTCTCTCGTTGGAGTCTGTTTTTGAAGTTTTTTTGGTTGAAGGATAGCCACCCTCAGGTCTGTAATCGAGTGACCGGAGAGATTGAAGTGTTCTCCAACTGGTTTTTGAATGTTATAATTCTTGACGTCTGATTTGTGTCCATTTATTCTTTTAGGTAGAGACTGTCCAGTTTGGCCAATGTACATGGCAGAGGGGCATTGCTGGCACATGATGGCATATATCACATTGGTAGATGCGCAGGTGAACGAGCCTCTGATAGTGTGGCCGATGTGATTAGGCCCTATGATGGTGTCCCCTGAATAGATATGTGGACAGAGCTGGCAACGGGCTTTGTTTCAAGGATCCTTCAACAAAAAAGCTTCAAAAACAGACTCCAACGAGAGACTGCTGAATTGGAATTAATTTGCAAACTGGATACAATTAATTTAGGCTTGAATAGAGACTGGGAATGGATGAGTCATTACACAAAGTAAAACTATTTCCCCATGTTATTTCTCCCCCCCTCCACCCCCCACTGTTCCTCAGATATTCTTAAAAAGAAAAGGAGGACTTGTGGCACCTTAGAGACTAACAAATTTATTAGAGCATAAGCTTTCGTGAGCTACAGATGAAATAAGCTGTAGCTCACGAAAGATTATGCTCTAATAAATTTGTTAGTCTCTAAAGGTGCCACAAGTACTCCTTTTCTTTTTGCGAATACAGACTAACACGGCTGCTACTCTGAAACCTGTCAGATATTCTTGTTAACTGCTGGAAATAGCCTACCTTGCTTGTCACCATGAAAGGTTTTCCTCCTTTCCCCCCTGCTGCTGGTGATGGCTTATCTTAAGTGATCACTCTCCTTACAGTGTGTATGATAAACCCATTGTTTCATGTTCTCTCTGTGTGTGTGTGTATATAAATCTCTCCTCTGTTTTTTCCACCAAATGCATCCGATGAAGTGAGCTGTAGCTCACGAAAGCTTATGCTCTAATAAATTTGCTAGTCTCTAAGGTGCCACAAGTCCTCCTTTTCTTTTTGCGAATACAGACGAACACGGCTGCTACTCTGAAACAAGTTCTAATGATCACACTTTGAACAATTGGTTCCCCAAATATTTCTCTTGTGCAGTCTGTATTTTTACTTCAGTGTCTGATAAGTGTCAATGTAAGCATGTGTGTAGTCAAGTTGTTGCAGTTTTTATGGACATGATCATACATGAATACAGAGATCTCAAACCTGATGAGAGATTTTTTCGCTCTGGTTGTAGATCCCGTTTCTGTGCGGGGGGTGGATTGTTTGTGGAAGTGCTGCTCCCTCGCGGCGTATGGCAGAAAGGAGATTCTGCATCTTGAATTTTTGTGTTAGCAGTGTCGGGATTCCCCTCACTGTGTCTTTTGCACAGTGATACCGGGCGGTGTCCTCGGGCTTCAGGCCGGTCATCTGCAGGAACAACAGGCTGTTGGGGTCATCTCTGGAAACGGTGAACCGCCCTTTTATCGAGTCACTGTAATATATGCTAGAACCGTGAATCCAGGCGAGCCACTCCAGCCCCTTCCCGGGAGCCTGGCGGACCCAGCTCATCCAGTAGCTGCTGAAGGTGAAGCCGGAGGCTTTGCAGGAGAGGCGCAGAGAGTCTCCGGGCTTCTTCACACCCCCTCCGGACTCCACCAGCTGCACTTGCGAACGGGCACCTGGGAATAAAGATGAATTAAGGTGAACATGAGTATCTAAGGCAACAGAATAACAATCTCCTGACTATCCAACACACGGGAAGGGAGAAAATACCTTCAGACGCTGCTGCAATGAGAACAAGATATAACCAAAGTCTCATTGTCCCTATGTTTGGAGAGGAGAGTTTTCAGGGAGATTGTCTGGTGAGTGGCCAGAGACAGAGGCTGCAGATTGTCTATCCGGGTGTAGCCGTGGAAGTGAGAGAGACAGCTTTAAACAGGAAACTCTCCCCCTATTTGCATATCTCCCTTCTTATAAGAGACTCCAATTATTTCCTAGAGCGAACTCAGTTTCTTTTGTGTGGCTGAGAGAAGAGCTGGCAATTTATCACTGGGGTAACACTCCTCTCCCAGTCGGGATGCCAGCACCACTAGATTTGAGCTTCCTATGTGACTATCAAGAGCCCAGTTCTCATCTTCTTTCTCCTCTCCCTAACTCCCACATTTAACCCTAAGGATAATCCTGAACATTAACCTTTATATTGCTATGAACCTGAGAGCTAAATGAATACCTTAGTTAAAAGAAAAGGAGGACTTGTGGCACCTTAGAGACTAACAAATTTATTAGAGCATAAGCTTTCATGAGCTACAGCTCAGACTAACACGGCTGCTACTCTGAATACCTTAATTGTATCCCTAAATCTTGTTTTTACCCTTTAAAGTAATTCTAATCCTGAATGTAAATTCTAATCCTGACTTTTATACTAGCCCCCACCCTCCATCCTTACCTTGTAATTAAAAGTAAAGCCTGACCTTAAACCTAACAACAAAGTCTAACCAATATTTAACACTTAACTGAACACAAACCAAAATTTGTACTAGCTCCCTAATTCTAAGGTTAACAAATACCCTTAATTTTTAACATTTGCCATAATCTTAACTGTAATACTAAATCTGGCCCTAATATTAAACATGATGTGTCACGCTAAGTTTTAAGTGACATGCATCCGACGAAGTGGTTATTCACCCATGAAAGCTCATGCTGTTAGTCTATAAGGTGCCACAGGACTCTTTGCTGCTTTTACAGATCCAGACTAACACGGCTACCCCCTGATGCTTAAATTTTAAGTGTAACTTGCAACACAAATTAATACCTTATCTCTTAAGTCTAAACTCTAAATTTAACCCTATTAGAACTTTTAAACCACAACTAGAACCCTAAATCTAGAGTGTATCTTAACCCTAAATTTAATTTGGGGTGGGACTATCACAGAAGGATTCCACTTCATATCACTAAATTCAGTGCCTTGCACGGTGACAAGTATCAGAGGGGTATCCATTTTAGTCTGTATCTGCAAAAACAAGGAGGAATCAGGTGGCATTTTATTTGGGCATAAGCTTTCCTGGGCAAAAAACCCACTGTGTCTAAAGAAGTGGGTTTTTTGCCCACAAAAGTTGGTTAGTCTTTAAGATGCCACCAGACTCCTCCTTGTGATTTTGTGGGTACGGACTAACACGGTTCCCCCTCTCATACAGAAGGATTAGGCTCTATCTCATTCAGTGGGAGCCCCGTTCTGTGTCTTTCCTACCTCCGATCTCTCTCCAATCCACGTCTGCTTCTCACTCTGCCTCAGTCTCTCTCTGAGCGGTTCCAACGATGCTATCTTTGAACCCTTGGTCAGGTGACTATCCCCACTGATCTGAGTGTGAGCACTGGGCTCAGAGGCCCCTGGGCAACTGCCCCCTTAGCCACCGCCTGTCAGCGGGCCTGGCAGAGACCACTCAGGCCCTACTGGAAATAAAGCACAGGGGTGGGATTTTCAGAGGGGCCTCATGGCTAAAGGAACCCACCTCACATTTCGCAATCACAGTCCAGAGTTTCTGCTGCTGTCCAAGGAGGAGGTAAAGATCCAGCTATTTAACATAGTAACCGTGGACCGGCTGCTCTTAATTACAGCAAACTACCAAAGTTTGGTGCTGAGGGCAGTGGGCTAGTAAGGGAACAGGGAGGAAGTCTGGTAGGGCTTATTGGGATCATGCAGAGAGAAGCAACAGCTCCATACGGGAGGTGTCAGGGGTCTTTAGGGTCAGAGAGAGCAGGGCTGGTGGCCTTGTCTGGTGGCTGCTCGCCTGGGGACCCTCATTCCCCTTTCGATAGAATCATAGAATCATAGAATATCAGGGTTGGAAGGGACCTCAGGAGATCATCTAGTCCAACCCCCTGCTCAAAGCAGGACCAATCCCCAATTTTTGCCCCAGATCCCTAAATGGCCCCCTCAAGGATTGAACTCACAACCCTGGGTTTAGCAAGCCATTGCTCAAACCACTGAGCTATCCCTCCCCCCAAATAGATAGATCTGGTCCTGGGCTGATGCACCCCAGCCAACAATGCAATAACAGAACATTGCACATGCAATAAAAATATGAAATCTGCACTTTCAAAAATAATATCAGAAACACAGAAGAGGATGTCTGGGGAGGGGTGGGAAGAGCAGGAAGGTGAGGACTCTCAACTTTTTTTTCTGTGAACTGGATACCAAGAAACATCTTTCCAATATCTGTTCTTGCCTGTATTTGAAAATGTAGGGAGGTGAGAATGCAGAGAGCATGGCAGAGTGGGGCAAGTTCCTTGCCGTGATGTCAAACCCTGACAGAAATTAAAGACATTTCCCTGACTGAGAAAAGGAGAGTCATGTCCTCTTCAGGGGTATCAGGGCTGGGCCTGTAGACAGAGCATATGTCATTTAGCACGCTGCTGGGGCAATGCCCAAGGCTGAGAGTCTGTTAAAACCTTGAGGAGTTCAAATATTTTCCACTCATTTTTTCTCCAGTAGTGGGTCTAGCTCAGTGGTGGGTAAACTACGGCCCGGGGGGCACATGTGGCCCTCCAGATGTTTTAATCAGGCCTTTGAGCTCCCACCGGAAAGCAGGGCCTGGGGCTTGCCCCACTCCATGCGGCTCCTGGAAGCAGTGGCATGGCTCCCCTCCGGCTTCTACATGTAGGCACATCCAGGGGGCTCCACATGCTGCCCCTGCCCCAGGCGCTGCCCTGCAGCTCCCATTGACCAGGAACGTGACCAACAGGAGCTATAGGGGCTGTTCCTGCAGACGGGGCAGTGC
The DNA here is from genome assembly GCF_009764565.3 of Dermochelys coriacea. Lineage (NCBI taxonomy): Eukaryota > Metazoa > Chordata > Testudines > Dermochelyidae > Dermochelys > Dermochelys coriacea. The sequence goes on from NC_050080.1 coordinate 39,479,224, forward strand.
GCAGAGCTGCCTGGCTGTGTCTTGGCATAGGAGTGGGAGCGGGGATGTACCACTGCTTCTGGGAGCTGCTTGAGGTAAGTGCCACCTGGAGCCTGCACCCCTGAGCCCCCCGTATCCCAACCCCCTGCCTCAGCCCTGATTCCTCTCCCACTCTTCAAACCCTTCCACCCCAGCCCCATCCCAAAGCCCGCACCCCCAGACAGCTCTCACCCCCTCCCGCACCCAACCCCCAATTCCATGAGCATTCATGGCCCACCATACAATTTCCATACCCAGATGTGTCCCTCAGGCCAAAAAGTGTGCCCACCCCTGGTCTAGCTCCTACTCTTGGATCCTCACACCAAGACCTGAGATCATAAGACCAGAAGAAAGGCGATACTGGGTCAGACCAATGGTCCACCTAGCCCAGTGTCCTGTCTTCAGACAGTGGCCAATGACAGGTGCCCCAGAGGGAATGGACCGACAAAGGCAATAATCAAATCATTCACTGCGAAGGAGTTTTATCTGTTATGGGTGGGGGGGAATGCAAATAACGGTGAGAGTTTCCTGTTTAAATCTTTCTCTGCAGGGCTGCACCCTGAGAAAATCCGCAGTCCCCTGAGTCTGTGCAGTTACCAACCGATCCACCAGAGACCTTTCCCCTCCCACACCAGGGAAAATGAATCTTTGGCTCCATTTAGGTTTCGTTGCAGCCGCTTTAGAAGGTATTTTCTCCCCCTGGCTGTATGGATAAGAGAGTCAGCGGAATGTTGTGTTGTTGGCAATTCACACGGACATGATTTTAATACGCGTTTATTCCCTGGTGTCCTGTCACACGTACAGCTGGTGGAGTCCGGAGGGGATGTGGAAAAGCCCGGAGAATCCCTCAGACTGACCTGTACAACCTCAGGGTTCAACATAGAGAGATATTGAATTAATTGGATCTGTCAGGGCGGTTCCCGGTCAGGGGCTACGGTGGCTATCACCAATTAGTGGAGTAACCATCTACTACGGAAATTCAGTGAAAGGCACCCTCCCCACCTCCAAGCACTCCAGCTCACCCTTCCCTGCACGCTGCGCTAGACACATGTCTATGTGTGTTTGTGAATCTATGTAGAGGTGGGAGAAAGAGAGAGAGAAAGAACAGTTAGACCAGTGGTTTGCTAAGACCAGTGCCTATCATGCTGACTAATATTACCTCTTAGTTTCCTTGTGATATCCCATCTCTTGTCTCTTTTTTTTTTACCTAGATAATGAAGTATTTGGGGGGCGGGGACATATTAAATTCTATGGAACCTTTTAAACTCTGAGCCTAGAGGCTTTAATTTTTTCCAGAATAAAAGACGCCCCAGTAAAGTGGATGCTTATCTAGTTCCAAATGTATAGATGTAGCCGCTTGGTATGAAAGACTCGGATTTTCAAAGGAACCTAAGGGAGTTAGGCACCCAAATCCCATTGGATGAATAGCTGCCATGTGTTTACTAGAGTGTTTAACTGTTTGAATAAAAGGTCTAGATGGTCCGCTGGCATAAATAGGGGTAGCTGCTGTATTGAATCCAGTGGGTCTGTGATAATTGATTCCAGCTGTGGATCTGCTCTCACAGTGTAAGGTCCTTCTTAAGGCCACAACAACCAAACCCTTGTGAAATCAGAGGCGAGCGTTTGATTGGTTCCCAAGGGCTGTAGATCAGCCCCATCACCCATTTCGGCTCTCTGAGGTGACAGCCGCTGTCCAGTGAGTCTGAGATAGTAATGGCCAGGAGGAGAGTGCACGTTCCCCTCCTACCATGGGGGAGGTGGCTTTTATAACAGGAATCCCAGCTGAGCAGGGTTTTTGGGGGGATCCGATGGTCTCTGCACTGCCGGCCCCAGTGCGGCTACATGCAACAAGGGGGACATTGCTAGGGAACTACAGCAGAACCCCCATCCCCTGACACACACACACACACACACACACACACACACAGAGCCAGTGTCCTGTCTGTGCCGCAGGCTGTTTGCTTTGTGGAGCTGCTGCCCCAAGGAGAATCTGCAGCCTGGGTTTTGTGTTAGCAGCAATCGGTCTCGTTCCACCGTACCTTTTCTTGCACAGGAATACAGCAAGGTCCTGTCCTCGGGCTTCAGGCCGGTCATTTGCAGATACAGCTCACTCTTGGAGTTATCCCTGGAGATGGAGAATCGCCCTTTCACTGCATCTGAGTAATAACTTTCGCTTCCGTCAGTGTTAATGAGGGAGACCCACTCTAGCTCTTTCCCGGGAGCCTAGTGCATCTGGTAGCTGCTGAAAGTGAACGGGGAGGCTTTGCAGGAGAGGCGGAGACTGTCTCCGGGCTTTTTCACATCCCCTCCGGACTCCACCAGCTGCACCTGCGACCAGACACCTGCAAATAATTATACACTTTGATATCATAAGAAGAGATTTAACAAACCTGCCTCTGAAATGTGTTTATAGTGAGAAAATACCTTCCAAGGCTGCTACAAGAAAAACTAAGTCCCATTTTCCCTTGTCTTTGAGGGTGAAAGTTCTTAGAGAGACACACGGTAGCTGGACAGACACTAGTAGCTAGACAGACACAAGGGGCTGCGGATTGTCTCTCCGGATGAAGCCTGGGCAGAGAGAGAGAGACAAGGTTTAAACAGGAAACTGACACCCATATTTGCACACCCCGCTCCTTTTTAGAAGCATAGACTCTTTCCCTGGCTGAGATTGCTATCTGAGTCAAGAGAAGGAGCAAAACCAGTCCCTAAATAAATAAGGACTGGAAGAGATTCGAATCCCTGTAGGGTTTGGTAGGTTCTCAGCTTTGGTATTGCCCCAGCTGCCTTCGGAAAACTTGCCCGGTGCTGGCTGTCCCTACATGGGTCACCCCGGTATCCCTTTTATCTACCCGTCTCCCACCATCCTGGTGAGAGAGTGGTTGAAATTCCTGCCAGAATTGGTTCCTACGGACAGGATCGAGCCCTGCTCTGACATTCTTCCTGCCTTTCCGCCTCGCCACATTATGAACCACAGGCGAGAACTGATATTTGAATGGTGGTTCCTGTTACCTATTTCCCAGGGGGGGTAATAATAACGAGAATAATAACCCAAAAAATGGAGAGACCGCTCCCTGCTCTTATCCTGAAATCCCCTTATATTTATGTGATGTTGTTTTTTAAAAGCCCATATTTAATATTAGTGATTGTGTGTGTAATATTCCAACGTTGCATACCAAGGTACAGAAAAGAGCAACAAAAAGTAGGGGTATGGAAGAGGTTCCATATGAGGACAGATTAACAAAACTGGGGCTGGGAAAAGAGGCGACTAAGAGGGGAGATGAAAGAGCTCTATAAAATCATGCCCGGTGGGGAGAAAGTAACTAGGGAAGTGTTATTTACTACTCATAACACAAGAACTAGGGGTCACCAAATGAAATTAACAGGTAGCAGGTTTAAAACAAACAAAAGGAAGTATTTCTTCACACAAATCACAGTCAATCTCTGGAACTCTTTGCCAGAGGATGTTGTGAAGGCCACAATATGATAGGGTTCAAAAAATAGCTAGGTAAGTTAATGGAAGTCCATCGATGGCTGTTAGCCAGGTATCCTTAGCGTCTATTTGCCAGAAGCTGGAACTGAGTGACAGAGGATGAATCACTTGATTGCCTGATCTGTTCAATCCCTTTGGGGCACCAGGCATTAGCCATTGTGAGAAGACAGGATATTGGACTAGATGGGTCTGACCCAGTAGGGCCGTTCTTATGTTCTTATGGTGCATGAGCTGGGAACAGAGAGACTCAGAAGGAAAATTGGAAGTCCATATAGCAGCAGCACCAGATAACTCCAGCCCTCTCCTCTCTAGACTCTGATCCTAGTGACCTTTAACCCTTCACCAACATTGGGGCTGTGCTAGTACCTTGGCAGCAGCCTCTCCATAAGTGATTCCACTTGATACCCAGTTGCGCTCCATCCCAGAATCCCTAGGCGTGTTCTGTGTATCAGCTGATGTCGACTCTAGAAATGGGAGGTGAAACTTGTCCCTGTTCTGAAAGTGCAGGAGGCGCTGGGCATCAGAAGAGGCCCACATCCCATCTGCTTTGCAGAGATTAAACATGACCCACGTGGGGCAGAGCAGGGGAGAATTCGGATTATTCATCTCTAAGCATCCGTGTGGGATTGGGGAACTCCTGTGGGATGTGAACTCTGCCTTGTGTTTGGAGGTGACGGTGTAACTGAGGCAGCTGAGTGCACGTCTAAAAGTGGATCTCAGTAAACATTTATTTTGTCATGAATCGGTTCTATGAGGCCGAATCTGGGACACAGAGGCAGAGAAGCCAACACCTTAGGGGAAATGTGGTAAAAACAGAGAAGTTGGGTCCTGTGAAGATGACAGGACAGGGCCTGTGATATATTAAAAGGACACGTCATGCTGAGGTGGGGCTCAGGCCTTTGTGCTGGGCTCTTGGCACTGGGATGAATTTCACCCATAGAGATTTATCGATGGGCTGAAGGGGAAGAGATTTAGCCTGCTCAGCACCGTGCAGGCCTTGGACCAGAGTGAGGTGTTGGCTCTTTGCTCTCAATCAATGTGTCCTTGAGCCAATGACTCCGACTTTGTCCTCCACGAAACAGAAGGGCTGGGCTCTGTTCCATAGCTCATGAGAGTCGGGCTCTAGGATCTACAACAGGCCCCGGTAAAAAGACTCCTTGTTTATTTCCCCAGCCATGGGAGGGAAGAATAATCTGTTTGCTACAGCGGGAGTCGAGGTACGAATAGTCCTGGGGTCTTTCCTTTCACTTCTGAGCAGAATGATAGACAAATTGGTGGAGCAAAGGGCCGTGAGAGTCAGGACTCCTGGGTTCCATTCTCAATCTTGGAGAACACTTCAATCAATCTCAATCTTGGAGAACACTTCAATCTCTCTGGTCACTCGATCACAGACCTAAGAGTGGCTATCCTTCAACAAAAAAGCTTCAGAAACAGACTCCAACGAGAGACTGCTGAATTGGAATTAATTTGCAAACTAGATACAATTAATTTAGGCTTGAATAGAGACTGGGAATGGATGAGTCATTACACAAAGTAAAACTATTTCCCCATGAAGTGAGCTGTAGCTCACGAAAGCTTATGCTCTAATAAATTTGTTAGTCTCTAAGGTGCCACAAATACTCCTTTTCTATTTCCCCATGGTATTTCTCCCCCCCCCCACCCTACCCCCCACTGTTCCTCTGATATTCTTGTTAACTGCTGGAATTAGCCTACCTTGCTTGTCACCATGAAAGGTTTTCCTCCTTTCCCCCCCTGCTGCTGGTGATGGCTTATCTTAAGTGATCACTCTCCTTACAGTGTATATGGTAAACCCATTGTTTCATGTTCTCTGTGTGTGTGTATAAATCTCTCCTCTGTTTTTTCCACCAAATGCATCCGATGAAGTGAGCTGTAGCTCACAAAAGCTTATGCTCTAATAAATTTGTTAGTCTCTTAAGGTGCCACAAGTACTCCTTTTCTTTATGCGCTATCCATGTTTCACATGACGGAGTTTGCAGGTGATTTCCCAACACGTCCCCTAGGGCAGGCGTACAACCCCCCCAATTTCCCCAACACCCCCACCTCCCGCCAGTTTTGTGAACTAGTTACAAGCCAATTTAGTGAAATTTTAGTGAAATTGAAACATTAATACACACTTTAAAAGCATATAAAGTATATGATAAAATACGTGTATCTGAAAAAGTATAATAGATTTGAAAAGTATGAACATAGACTAGCTTCCTTATACAGCTGTTGTTTTTTACGACAATGTCAGTGCATTCATTTTGGTGATGTTGGCCAACCTAATAATTTCAAATTGTGATTTGTAAGCAAAGTCTAAATGAGCTCTCCCTGACAGCTAGTGATGAGCTGGGGGTTGGGGAGAAAGGCTTCAGGACCAGATTGTATTTACATTCACACCTAATCTACCTAGGTATCCAGCAAACAGAGCTGTGTTGCCCAAGTGATAGATTTTGGCTGGGGTTGGGTTACAAATCACTTGAATGGGGGGGGGGGAATGAAATGTTGTTATTCTTAATGTATGAGTAAAGGGCAGTAGAACTGTAGCCTGTGCTGAGGGCATCAAGAGAGAGGGTGGGGACAGGTGCTTTCCTTGATGGTCTGTCTGAGTCACAAGTACGATCTGACCTGCCTCTCTCTACTGTTTAAAGACAGAGCTGATTAGGCTCCATAAATTGTCTTTTGTTTTGTTAAGTCAGCACTACAGCTGAAATCACTGATAATCAGGTCTAAGTGCTCAGACGTGCTGCGGGACAGTGTTTCTGTGGAAGAGACAGCACTAGCAGCAAGGTTCCCCCACTGAGAGCTCAGCTGAAATCACTGAGAGCTGGTGGAACTCAAGAGACCAACGCAAAGAGGTCACAGTGGCAGGTGGCAGCAGAAGGTGATGGTGCAGGGCCATTGGCAACAGAGTGGTGGAGTGAACGGTGGCACAACAAACAGCAGTGGCCAGAGCAAACAGTGAGCAGCTGGAGGAATGAGCAAGGTGCTTTCTTGCCCCCTACCTGGGAGAAGAACTCATGTGAAAGCACCTCTAAATTCTGAGTCTCCACTGACCAAGGACAACCCCATGGTGTGGGAGAGGGAAAAGTGAGGGGCACATTAAATGTACATTTGTTTGTTGAACTATATTTCAGTGACTTTGCTCCAGAATGCTAGATTTGTGACTGGGAATGGAAACTTATAGACATATGTTTCCCAGTAGGCCAAGATTTTTAAAATGCATTATTTGCCAAGGTTATCTCACATCGTTGCTATCTTGAGAGGTCATTATGTTGGGGAGTTTCTGTCCTAAACATGTTTATTATTATAATTAATTTTTATATAAGAATGGTCATAATGGGTCAGATCAATGGTCCAGATAGCCCAGTATCCTGTCTTCCGACAGTGGTCAAGGCCAGGTGCTTCAGAGGAAATGAGCAGAACAGGTAATCATCAAGCGATCCATCCCGTTGCCCATTCCCAGCTTCTGGCAAACAGGCTAGGGACACTCAGAGCATGGTGTTGCATCCCTCCCCATCCAGGCTAATACCCATTGATGGACCTATTCTCCAGGAATTTATCGAGTTCTTTTTTAAAAATCCTTTTATAGTTTTGGTCTTCACAGCATCCCCTGGCAAAGAGTTCCACAGGTTGACTTTATGTTGTGTGAAGAAGTACTTCCTTTTGTTTTTTTAAAACCTGCTGTGCATTAATTTCATTGGTGACTGCTAGTTCTTGTGTTATGTGAAGGATTTAATAACATTTCCTTATTCAGTTTCTTCACACCAGTCAAGGTTTTATAGACCTCTATCATATCCCCCCTTAGTGTCTCTTTTCTGAGATGAAAATTCCCAGTCATTTTAATCTCTCCTCCTGTTTCATACCCCTAATCATTTTAGTTGCCCTTCTCTGTACCTTTTCCAATTCCAATATACCTTTTTTGGGATGGGGTGATCAGAGCAGCACACAGTATTCAAGGTATGCATGTACCATGGATTTATAGAGAGGCAATATGATATTTTCTGTATTATTATCTATCCCTTTCTTAATGATTCCCAACATTCTGTTTGCTTTGTTGACGGCTGCTGCACATTGAGTGGATATTTTCAGAGAACCATCCACAATGACTCCAACATCTTTCTTGAGTGGTAACAGCTAATTTAGACCCCATCATTTTGTATGTATAGTTGAGATTATGTTTTCCAATGTACATTACTTTGCATTTATCAACATTGAATTTCATCTGCCATTTTGTTGCCCAGTCACCCAGTTTTGTGAGATCCTTTTGTAACTCTTCTCAGTCTGCCTGAGACTTAACTATTTTGAATAGTTTTGTATCGTCTGCAAATTTTGCCACCTCACTGTTTACCCATTTTTCCAGATCATTTATGAATATTTTGAATAGGTCTGGGCCCAGTACCAACCCCTGGGGGGCACCACTATTTACCTCTCTCCATTCTGAAAACTGATAATTTATTCCTACCCTTTGCTCTCCATCTTTTAACCAGTTACTGATCCATGAGAGGACTTCCCTCTTATCCCATGATGGCTTACTTTTCAAAAGTCAATTTAAATTAAATACATTTTTTTTAATTTATATTTTTTTAGAAATCTAGACCTCTTATGCGTTTTGGTGTATTTTGCATTATCCTTATGTTAAATTTACATTATCCTAACAAAGCATTTAATGTATTCATATCTCTTTTAATATGTTGCAGGTCAAAGTGAAAATGAAAAGAAAAAACAATACAACAATTTTTCAACTCAAAGGCCTCAAAAACTAACCAAGGTGAAGAACACATCAAGAACCAAGGATATATCAACATGTGATCTGAAGGTTCAAGTGGTGTATCTACATCTGACCAGCCCGAAGCACAAATACAGCTACCTACTGAAGAAACAGTGTCTCCAAAACCTAAAGGCAGTTCCCGATATTTGTCGGTCAAATTGTTCCCATTTATTGAAGTTACGAAAGATGGCTACTGGTGCACCTCTTGCAAAAAAGCTTCCGAAGAAGGAAAGCTTCCCAAGGCTATAATTGGTAAAAGTGGAGGAGTTTGGCTTGTCAGACGGATCAGCAAATCCAATGCTGACAAACTACATGAAAAGGCAGCAAAACACCAGGCCTCTGGACTGCATCAACATGCAGAAAGCCTCATAAGCCCCCTTTCAAAGCCAATTTTAGAAGTACTTAATGAGGCTGTTAAGAATGCTGGAGACACAACACAGTTCATGCGAACAAACATGGCTGTGGCATCCTACTTTCTATTTAAGCAAGAGATACCACACACTGCAGACTGGAGGCCAATGTTAAGTGCATTGCCATTTGTTCATCCTGTAGTTGAACACTGGTTCCGAACAAGACCAGCAAATGCTCCCTATCTTTCTGCAAGAAACTCAGCTGACTGGCTAGAAGCATGCGGTGCAACAGTGAAAGACTCAGCAGTTGAAAAAGTGAAGAACTCTCTCACCACATTTAAAAAAAATTGCATACATGGCTGATGAATGCACAGATGCAAATGGGCATCAAGTATTAAGTCATTGTGTATGTTATCTTTATGTCAGCGATAGGCCAGTAGATGCATTTCTAGATGTTCAAGTTATAGAAGACACATTGGCTGCATCTGTGACAACCCACATCTTAGAAGAGTTAAGTGCTTGTCAGTTGGACCCCAAATGGATGGCTGCTTGTGCATTTGATGGAGCTGCAAACTTTTCTGGAAGTCATGGTGGAGCACAAGCTTTGCTCAGAGAAAAGTGTAACCCTAATCTCTCCCATATACACACTGCAGATCCCATCTACTCCAGCTAGCACTAGTACGAGCTGCAGACTCTTCAAAAGACATTTAAAAGTTATAAATGTAATGTCTTCATTATATTCTTTTTTCAGCAAGAGTCCAAAAAGACTGAATATCTTGGAAAATATAGAAGACACACTGGGACTGAAGTTCATATTCGTCCAACCTGGCAAAACCCTCTGGCTTTCTCATGAGTGATCCTTGGCTGTTGTCTTAAAATTACTCCAGCCATTATTACTGGCTTTGGAAAGTATCTACTAAGATGGGATGGATCTAAGTAGTGAGGCTGGTGGATTACTTTTGCTACTATGTTCAGAGAAGACTATTGCCATTCTCTCTCTTTTAAGTCTACTGTTGAAACTACTTGGGTCATTAAACAATGCTATCCAGGCATCTGCTAGGACAGTAGTAGAACTTTGTCCAGCAATAGAAGCTACATTTGGATCAATCAGAGAGCTATCCATTGAAAAAGTACTGGAAGAAGCAAAGACTTCAGTCCAGAAGTTGACTAATGAAGGCATTTATATTGAATCCTTAAGTGAAGAGGACAAGAAGTGTTTGTTAAGACAACTGAAAAAGTACACAGATTTGATTCTTAAAATTCTACAACAGCGACTTCTAGATTCTACTCAACCTCTATGTAGCTTTTACAGATCCCTGGCCTATAAAACACTGATGGTTGAGTGGAGTGAGGCACTACCAGCAATGGGGCTGCCATGTGCTCAGGATAGAATAGAGAATTTGAACACGCAGTAGAATATCATGCGATGAATGAATGGATGAAGATTTGACCTCAACTTCTTTTTTTATCATTGCTAGTGGCTTGACTTGATCTTTGTGCTCTGTTTCCTGGCCTGAAAGAAGTAGGAATTCATCTCTTGCCACTCCCAGTCACAACAGTTGAGTGTTCTTTTTCATCATTGAATAGAATTTTGTGTTGTGAAAGAAGTCGCCTTCTGCCTGATCATGTGAATAAACTAATGAGCATATCAATTGAAAGAATGGAAGTACTGGACACACGAGAAGCCACCAAAGATCAATGCATTGCATTCAAGAAGTTCATTAACAGAGTTGTGCAAAATTATAACAAGAAACCAAGAAGGATGTAGATGTAATGCTTCTTAGAAGGCTTGAGTAGCCAACTTTAATTTGTGTGATTTTTAAAACATGAGTTAAATCTAATAAAATGGTCATGAAACATTTTTCAGTTTTTACTATGGTGCCATACAGCCCATCTTCACCCTCATGGTCTCACCCCTCATCGGCCCTGACACCCCCCGCCCTGTAAATTCAAACAGCCCCCCCCCCAGTTTCAATTCCTGGGGAAACCACTTTGTCTTATGGACTTGGGTCAAGCAGATTTGGAGGAGGATAAATTTGTGTTGGCTTCCCTCTGTCAGTTTCAGGAACCTTCACAGTAAATATCAGAGAGTGCTGACAAAGATAAATAGAGATTTTTGAGAGAAGTGAAGGAAGATATACATATATATCAAAATATTCTGTACTTGGTGAGCAAGTTATTTCAAACTATGTGAATTGATAGGCTATTAAAACCTAGGATATTAATTATATTTGCTTAAATATAGGATATTGTTCTCAATTTCTCAATGCCTGTCTAGGGATTACCAGTCTTTTTTCTGGTAAATTCTATCTTTCTCTTTTGCGCCTATAGCTTGTTGTCACTCTGTGTGTCCAAGATGTTTACAGGAGATTAATTAGTGGTCCTGGGGGAGACAGAGTATAGAGAAGTGAATGAGAAGAGAGATGTCTGCCTAGAATAAAAATCTGGATTTTCTGCTTGGTGGGCTTGGGGCATGTAGTATTATATTGTATTATAGGTGCTATGTAAAGATTCTTATATAGACTTATACATCACATATCATATGCATAAAATGTATTTTTATAATATGGCAAAAGGAAAAATCCCAACAATTAATTGTTTCATAGCGCAAATTAAATGAGAATAAACATTTGAAAATATATTTTATATATAGTCTAGATAAATTTCGTATTTCCCTAAGAAAATTTTAAAAAACTTTTTTTTCTATTTATTCATATGAAAATAAGGATAATTTTCCTTATTCATAGTGTAAAAAAAATTATATCTCCTCTCTTGCTTTCCTGTAAGAGCATAGACAAAATAGCACAAAATTTCACAGAAATATCCTGGTAAAATAACAGACATTTTCTGAACAACAAATTATATAATTTGTTGTTGTATAGCTATATAAATCTCAACATTTATAATATAAAATTTAACCTTTTACTGGTTTCAATAAAAAACTTTCTGCTACTAATTTTAGTATCAGTATTAGGTAATTCAGCATAACCTTTCTATACAAACAAAGCAAATACATTTATTGGAAAAGTACAACCCACATCCAATTTTCTGATGGTTTGTTTATTACCTGAGTGTAATTCATATCAATATAACTTACAGTTGAACATTAAGCTTGTGGGTTACCCACATCCTATATCCTCTATTGTCTCTTGTATCCTTTATTTCCACCTTATATCCTCTGAGTCTCATTGCATATTTAGGGAAGGAATTCCACAAATTAGATGCCCCAAACAGAGAAGAAAAATTTCCTGAGAACTCTTCTAGTAAATTATATTATTTACTGTATTTTAATTTGTATGTTTATATTGTATTGTTTACTTCCACTTTATTTATAAATGCAATTAAAAGAATTTGTCTACAATTTATTTCTGTCTTGAGGTCATCATTACAGAGAGGGCTGCTGAAAATGAAGATTATTATTATATTTTTACAACTTCCCCTTTGTATATATGCAAATATAAAGCTTTCATATTTATATATTCAATATCCTTTCTGTGAAAATAATACATTCATTTTTATTAGCAACTGTAAAACAATTGAACGGAGGTATCTCTCTCCCTCTATCTATCTATCTAATCTGCCTGTGTGTCCACACTCTTTTCCTTAGATGTTGGGGTCAAAGTTATGAACCAAGAGCTAGTCGCATTACTGATCTATTCCTTATTCAGGAGAACCTGGAGAACGACTGGGAAAAGAAACTTTGGAAAGAAGCACCGTGATATTTCTGCTTTGGGATGTGATGTTGGAAAAGGTTTTGGAGGGAAACCCCTGAGTCTGAGGAGAAGGGCCCGTGCTCCAGAGGTAGGACAGAAGGCCAGGACGAGGCTCAGCCAATGATTCAATCGTACTGTGAGGCTTAGGTGGGGCTAGCTAGGTGCACATGCCCTTCTACTGGCCCCACTACAAGGCGGTGGATTTCACCCACAAAGAATTATCAATGGGCTGGGGGGAAATCAATAATCCCATTCAATAATCCTCACCCAGGATTCAGCATCTCGCTGATGGTCAGTAGGGCTTCAGCTTCTCCATTGACTTCAGTGGGAGAAAGATGGAGCCCCACGCTGGAGCCCACCTGATCGGAGAGCCCCGGGGATATTCACAGAGCTATTTCTCCCTGCTCCGCTGAACCGCACCATGGGAATCTGCTCCCTGCGCTCTCCGGGGGCAGATGGGGCCAGCAGAGCCTCTCTCTCCCCTGGCAGCTATGTGGGGTGTCGATAAGGGGAGATAATTTTGTGTTTGTTTCCATGACTGTCGACCCTGACCGCCACCGCAGTGAGGCCAGTCGTAATAGCAAGAGTTCAGGAAGGAATATTCCTGAGGCCTTTCCTTTAGTTTCTTAGCAGACTGATAGAAACACTGGGAGAGCACGTGTCGGAGCTCCTGGGCTTGGTTCCCGGCCCTGCAAGTTCTGATACATGGTGGCTTTGGGTGACATAGGGTTTAAATTCTGGAGTCCCAGTAACTCGCCATAGAAGTGGGATGAAGCCGGTAGCTAACTCAGCAGGGAGAAGGCGGTGCTGGCAGCTGCTGCTCTGTGCCGCTCACACAGGTCATCGAGTTCGCTGCCAGGTTAGTTCTGGGGCTGGTTCTAATAGGTTCCCCCTCGCTGTGTGTCTCTAGCACAGTGATACACCGAGGTGTCTGCGGGCTGCAGGCCGGTCAGTTGCAGGAACACTTGGCTTTTGGAGGAGTCTCTGGAGATGGTGAGGCGATTTCTGAGCGCACCGCTGTAAGCCGTATTTCCAGCGTGCCAGATGCCTCCGACCCATTCCAGCCCTTTCCCCGCTGTCTGGCGGGCCCAGTGCAGCCCCTCGCTACTGAGAGAGAATCCGGACACGGTGCAGGTCAGTCTGAGGGTCTCCCCGGGCTTCTTGACTCCCCCTCCAGACTCCACCAGGCTGACCTGGGAATAAACACCTGCAGAGGGGGAAATAAAGGGGAAATATTGCAGTGATTCCCAGGGCTCAGTTATTAGGGAAGATGCGGTACCGGGCGCCCAGCGGCAGCGCAGATCCCGCCCTTACCCGCGGGGAGCAGCAGGAGGAAGGCGATGGCCAGGCTGGGGGTCAGGTCTGCGGCTGGCGGCTCGTTCCCCAGGCGGGACGGGAAGCTGAAGCCCGGCGCTGGCTCTGTGCGGGGTGAGCGGCCTGCGGCTGGGCTATGAACGGGGCCCCGGGGAGCTCATTTGCATGGGCCAGGGCGGGGGTGGGGAGAACATAACGGGGGGACCTAGGCGGTGTGTGACGCAGCGTCGCGTTGTAAAATCCAGTGACCGGTGGATTAGAGAGTCCGACCTCAATAAAGAAACATTCGTGAGGGTATTCAGCTTGTGCTCCTTACACTTGAAAATGTAAAAGCCATTAAATTTAATCGATCGATCGATCTATCGTTGGATTGTACAAGGAATTTGATGGAGGACTTGGTAGAATTTCTAGCCCTTTTCCCTGTTAATCGTGAAAACTCTCTCTGGGGTTTAGCGTCTGCGTTTGCATCAGTCACAAGATTTGTTTGTTTCATGGGTTTTAATTGTTATGTTTAAGAGGCATGGAGATATGATCTCTGTCTCTCTTACTACTTATTTATTATTGGAGACTGCTGGTGTAAAGGGGCCTGTATGGAGTGAAATCTTTGCCATAGCTGAAAATACATTCAATGGAGGACTATCTCCATTGGGCGTCTTTGAGACTGGAAGACTAACTCATTTACTTCACTGTAATGAGGCAGAATCAAAAGGACCTTTGTCACAAGCAGTAGGAGGCTCTTCAAGTTCTGTAGGGTATCTGTCGTAAAAGATCCAGTACCCTTTTCCTTTCCTCTCTAAACCCCATAAATACCCCCAGTAAGAGAATAAATTTCAGAAAAAGTAATTAAAAAAAAATCTGACTAGGGGCTTCCAATGTTCATTGCAGAATAATCTGAAAGGCAAATGTCTGTCCCAATCTCTTAGTTTAGAAATTCTCACCCCGAGATTTTCAGTAAGGAGATCAGCTCTCTTGCTTCGGTGACTAAACACAACTCATTGATAGGGGCTTATGAGAAATCTTCCCATCTGGGCGGCTTAGCTGGCTCAGGCTGATGTTGAGGCAGGACTCAGGAGACTGGGCTAAATGGGCCCTGAGGACACCGCCCTGTATTACTGTGAGAGAGACACAGTTAGAAGAAGCTGGTCTGAGCTCAGACAAAAACCTCCTGGCTTTAGAGCCCAGGTAAGAGAGATCCTGGGGTGGGGCTCACACCCCACAGCAATGAGAACATATGCAAAGGCTGTCTACACTTGCAGATGTACAGCGCCGGGAGTCAGAGTGTCCCTCGGAGAGCATGGCAGGGAAAGCCCTGTTGTGTATTCACACTGTCAGCTGCCAGTGCAATGGTGTGGCCACATTTGTGGCACTTGCAGAGCCATTCGGAGTGGTGCATTCTGGGCAGCTACCCTACAGAGCACCTCTTCCTTGTCTGCAAATGAAGCTTGTGGGAAGATGTGTGTGTGTGTGTGTGTGGGGGGTCGCTTTGCATCCCAGCAGCCTCTGTGCTTCCATCAGCATTTGGCGCCATTTTTCAATGGTTTTTGTACTGCGCGCTCTGTCTGCCTCTTCGTTCTTTGGGAAAGGATCCCAAACTGGTGAGGAATATGCTCATGGATCTCACTAACATGACACAAATGGCAGCCCAGCAACTCCTTAAACTATGAAGTGAAGATGAGCAGGCTGACAATGATGTCTCTGCACATAGTAAATACGACATGAGATTGCTTGTGACATTCACAGAGGTGCTGACCACTATGGAAGGCTGCTTTTGGGCTTGGAAAACAAGCACCGAGTGGTGGAATTACATCATCATGCAAGTCTGGGATGACAAGCAGTGGCTGCAGAACTTTCGGATGAGGAAAGGCACTTTCATGGCACTATGTGCTGTGCTCAGCCCCACCCTCTGGTGCAGGACACAAGAATGAGAGCTGCCCTGTTGGTGGAGAAGCAAGTGGTGATTGCAATCTGGAAGCTGGGTACTCCACACAGCTACAATCGGTCGCTAACCAGTTTGGAGAGGGCGAGCCAACCGTTGTGTTGATGGAAGTGTGCAGGGCCATTAACCACATCTTGCTCAGAAAAACCATGGCTCTGGGCAATGTGCATGACATGGCTGGCTTTGCACAAATGGATTTCCCTAACTGTGGAGTGGCAATAAACAGCACGTACATTTCAATTCTGGCACCAGACCACATAGCCTCCAAGTATATTAATCGAAAGGGGTATTTTTCCATGGTTCTTCAGGAGTTTGTGGATCACTGTGGGCATTTCACAGACATTAACACAGGCTGGTCTGGGAAGTTGCATAATGCACGCATCTTTTGGAACACAGGCCTGTTCAGGAAGCTGCAAGCGGGTTCTTTCTTCCTGGACCAGAAGATCACTGTAGGGGAAATCTAAATGCCCATTGTGATCCTGGGAGACCCTGCCTACCCCTTGATGCCGTGGGTCATGAAGCCATACACTGAGAGTCTTGACAGCAGCAAGGAGCAGTTCAACAACAGGTCGAGTCAGTACAGAATGACTGTTGGGTTTGCTTTTGGCCATTTAAGGGCCTGCTGCTGATGTCTGTATGGGAATCTGGACCTGGCCAATGACAACATCCCTATGCTTATAACCGCGGGCTGTATCCTGCATAATATTTGTGAAGGGAAATGTGAAAGCTTCACTCAGGCCTGGACCTCTGAGTCTCAATGCCTGGAGGCTGAATTTGAACATCCAGAGACCAGGGTATTACAGGGGCAAAGTGTGGTGCCATAAGGATTAGGGATACCTTGAGGCAGCAATTGGATGTGAAGGCCAGTAATGTTTGGTGCCATGCATGGGAGTGCAGTGGTTGTAATGCTGGTAGGCATCTGTGATTACTCTGTATGATGCACTAACTAGCAGGTTTCAGAGTAGCAGCCGTGTTAGTCTGTATTCGCAAAAAGAAAAGGAGTACTTGTGGCACCTTAGAGACTAACAAATTTATTAGAGCATAAGCTTTCGTGAGCTACAGCTCACTCACTTTCCTGGGCTATGCTTGCTTTCACTTAATGCAATAAAGAATGTTTCCAAACAAAAAAAAATCATTTATTTAAAAAAAAAATAGGAGAGACACACATGGTGTGGCACATCTGCACTGTGTGGGATGGGGGAAGGGAGGTGCGGGGCCCCCGGAACATTTACAGATTTACATATATCCAGGTATTGGATGCAGCCTTGCTGTCTGGAATGCCATGCAATGGCTGCTGCACTTCATCCGGGATAAACTGCATGCCAACCAGGGTCGAGTGCAGTTGGTAATGGTGGGAGTCTGCAGGGCTGGACAGGAAGGAGCAAGGGTGGGAGGGAGTGGGTGGCCACAGAGGACAGGATGGTGCCCAAATTGTGTTGGTGGTGACATGGGGGTTCAAAGGAAAGAGTTTTGGGACACCGGATGCAGGGGGGATCAGGCATGGAGCTGCTCCATCTGTTGTGCTAGGGGAGCCTGGATTGAATCCGCTTGGTGCTCCATAATGTTTAGGAGCCGCTATATGGCTTCTTTCTGCTGTTCCGCATTCTCCTTCCGTTCTCTCCTCCCAAGGTCCCTCCACTGCTGCATTTTTTTATTTTCAGCAGCAGCCTGATGCATAACTTCATGCAAAAGGGTCCTCTCTACTTTTCTGAGGCAGCTTCTTGAGTCTGCACAGCCGTTCAGCCGGCGTTAACAAGGACAACTGGGATCCCAAGGTTGCATCTGTGAAGCCAAATGCAACATTTCACACAGGCACCATTGTTAACACTAGACAGAGCACTGAGATGGCTGATATTAAACACAAGCACAATTCACATACCTATCCCAAAGCGTGCGCACATAAGCCATAAGACCTCCGAAATGTGAGTAGCCACAGAGGCAGGGGGACTTACTGTACTCCAGGCCTGTGTGTTTTAGGGAGAGCTAACACTACAGGGGGCCCAGTACTCAATACTGTCCACACATTTTCCACAGGCCGCGTTCATCACTGAAGATATCTCACTGCTGAGGGTGAGCAAGGAATCAAGGTATCATCTTGTGCAAGATATGGCTTCTGCCCTGGCCCTTATGCAGCTTCTTTGTGTGCAGCAATGCTGCCCTCCTCCCCCCACCTCGACATCACCGTAGTCTGGGAATGTTACCCTTAATGGTACAAGGGACAAAGCAGCTCTGCCAAAGAACCTGCAGAAGCAGATTGCTCATTATCTGCATGAGGCTTTCAATGAGATCTCTGAGGCCGATTACTATGATGTGAGAGAGACCATCAGTGCCCTGTTCCACTTCCAGGCATATGTCTATACGAGCACCGCACATAGCCAAGTGTGCTTCCTGCAACCCTCCTCGCCCCAACAAACTGCTCACAACAACTCGCTTTCCAAAATCAAAGCTGCTTACCAGGTGCCTCCCTCTGCTGTTTGCACTTCCCCAGGCACTGACTGCTGTGACTGGCCAGCCTCCTCCCGGTTAGAAAAGAGCTCCTGGCTGCATGCACCTATGGACACGGAGTTGTCCTCTGCCTCTGGGCCCCCCTCCTCCCCAGCACCCTGGCCTCCAATTTCTTCCTCCTGGGTCGGTGCATTCTCAGCTGGAACAGCCCCTGAAGTGTCCACAGGGCTGTTCACAGTGGAGGTGGGGTCGCCCCCAAGTATTGTGTCCACCTCTGTAGAACTGGCAGGTCATTGGCACAGCACTGGAGCAGTGGTTTCCCTCCTGCACCTTGTGGTAAGCATTCCACAGCTCCTTTATTTTAACCCTGCACTGCACGGCATCCCAGTCATGGCCGCTTTTTTGGTCATGGACCTTGATGTCTGCCCACAGGTATCATAATTCCTACAGCTGAAGTGCAGCTGTGACTGGACAGCTTCTTCCCCCCAAATGCTGATGAGGTCTAGCACCTTGGCATTGCTCCAAGCAGGGGATTGCCTGGCACATGGAGATATGGTCACCTGGGAAGATGTGCTGAGAGCACTCCACACATCCCAGAGCAAACAGGAAAGGGACTTTCAAATTTCCCAAAGAATTTAAAGGCTGGGTCTGACAATTGGCCATGTGAGGGCAGGGCAGTAGAGTTCAAACCAATGACCAGAGAGGCTAGCACAGGCATTGTGGGACACATCCTGGAGGCCTATCAGAGCACAGTAATAGAGCAGGGTGTCCATGGCACCACAATGCTGTAGCCGGGGTGCAGAAAGCTGTATGCATCTCATTGAGGTGTATTACCAAGAGCACTCCATCCACGGAGTCCGGGCACAACTTGCCACTGTGGATACCTAAGGAATTACAGCACTGGGAACTGATTTAATGCGCTCCAACTTGCCAGTGTAGACAAGGCCTAAGTTGAACCAAAGTCTCGTTTTCCATGGTGTTGGAGGGGAAACTACTCAGGGAATTGGCTGGTAATTGCACAGACACAGGGGGCTGCGGATTTTCTCTTTGGGTGCAGCCTCCACAGAGAGATAGATTTAAATAGGAAACTGTCATCCTTATTTGCATATCCTGCTGCTTATGAGAGAGACACACTCCTTTCATTATTGACCCGAATCTCTTGCACAAGGGCTGAAAGAGGGGGAACTCGGCTGCACTTTTCTGTATGTTTGTACAGCATCTAGCACACTGCAATGTGATCCTGATTATACTTTTCCTTCAGGGACAAATCTACACCTGTCTTGAATGATCCCAAATTTGTAGGCACCAGATTTGAGCCACTTGAAAAGCTTCTGCTTTTGTCAGCTAATATCTATGAGTTATAGAAAGGAGGGGCTCAGGTTCTGCTGATGGGGTTCTCTGCAGGTGAAAATAGTTGAAGGGAGACGTTGGGGGCGGGGTGTGTGGATATGGAGGGTAGGGGAATACGCCCTGCCGTGGGGGTCTCTATGAGGTGGAAATGGCAGTGGGAGGACATGGGGGTAGGGATAAGTTGTCTGTGACATGGGACTGAATGGGTACTGGAATATCAGGCAGATGTGTCTTCTAGAGCTCCCGAGGGGTTATAATAGGCACGAGGTGTCCGTATCTCTAGGGCAGCTTGGAAACCCTCAGCCTGGCTGTGAGAGGTGGGTTTAAATAACACGTTTTAATTCATACTCTTTAATGTTGGTTCCATCAGCCTGGGCTATGGGGGGTGGAGGGGGGAGGAAAGGCGGGGAGCAGGGGAGTGAGGGGCACAGAGTGTATTAGGGACAAGGGAAAGTTGCGGGCAGGTCTCTTCTCCCAGTGCGGTCAGTCAGGGTCTGCAGTTGTGTGTGTGGGAACCTCGCAGAGGAAGCCCAGGGGAGGCGGAATTTAACTTCCCTGCTCTCCCCGCCGCGAGCTGTAGAGCTGCAGCGCCCCCAGCGGAGGGTTTGTCCTTAGCCGGCGGGGGCCGGTTTTTGTCTGAGCCCAGCCCGGCTTCCCCGCACTGTGTCTCTCGCCCAGTGATACCGGGCGGTGCCCTCGGCCCTCAGGCCGCTCCCCTGGAGATACCGCAGCTTGTTGGGGTTGTCCCTGGAGATGGTGAATCGGCCTTTCACTGAGTCGGCGTAAAATTGTTGGCTCCCATCCGTGTAAATGCGTGAGACCCACTCCAGCCCCTTCCCGGGAGCCTGGCGGACCCAGCCCATCCCGTAGCTGCTGAAGGTGAAGCCGGAGGCTTTGCAGGAGAGGCGCAGAGAGTCTCCGGGCTTCTTCACACCCCCTCCGGACTCCACCAGCGTCTGGGAGCGGACACCTGGGAATAGAAAGATATTATACATCGTATTAATATTCAAAGCAATAATAGACTGTTCCCCTGCCCCGCCAATGCGTATGAGGGGAGGAAATACCTTCCAAAGCCACTGCGAGGAACACTAACTGGAGCCAAAGCCTCATTTTCCCGGGTGCTGGAGGGGAAAGTTCTCAGGGGGGCTGGCTGGTGACTGCACCGACCCAGGGGACTGCGGATTGTGTCTCCGGGTGCAGCCTGGGCAGAGAGAGGAACAGATTTAAACAGGACACTGTCTCCCGCATTTGCATATCCCTCTCCTTATAAGACACACAAACTCCTTCCCTGAGTGATCTCATTTCTTGCCCTCGGATTCCGAGAGAAGGGGGAGTTATGTGTCAATGTGTTTAGCGCTCCGACTTAAATCCTACTGAAACCCAAATGTGTCAATGTGTTTAGCGCTCCGACTTAAATCCTACTGAAACCCAAAGGGATTTTTGAGTGGCTTGGATCGACATCGGATCAGGTCCCATTTGTTTGCATGGAGTCCTGCACAATGGGAACCTGGTCCTGAAGTGCTCCGGAAAGGGGCTGTCAGAGCAGAAGGAGAGGAAGACGGGAGTGAGGGATTGTAGGAGAAAAGAGAGAAAGCAAGAAAGGAAGCTGCAGTCCTGGTAATGACAGCCAAGCGCTTCTAGGCCCCTTTCAATCATCATCACCATGATCTTCATCCTCCTCCTCATTATCAGCTTTGGCGCATTCTCAAACTTTGCCAGCAAATATTTTATAGAATTGTTCTCGATAGTTCCTCATCTCTAACGAGGGGACAGCAGCATTTCCTTGCCTCACAGATGTTGTGAAAGCAACTACATTAAACATTAAGAAAAGGAGGACTTGTGGCATCTTAGAGACTAACAAATGTATTTGAGCATAAGCTTTCGTGAGATACAGCTCACTTCATCGGATGCATCCGATAGCTCACGAAAGCTTATGCTAAATAAATTTGTTAGTCTCTAAGGTGCCACAAGTCCTCCTTTTCTTTTTGTGAATACAGACTAACACGGCTACTACTCTGAAACCTACGTTAAACATTGTGAGGGGCTAATATATTACCTCAATTTGGGGCATTCTAGCACCTGCGATAAAACTTGGAGTCCTGAATCACTGCTATTCAGTTATAATATTATAGTGGATAATAATAAATAAATTATAATAATTTATTCTTTTTGTTGTGGTTTGGCCAGGGAGCCCCGTTTTGGGCCCCACTAGTCGAAGCCCTGGGCCATCTCAGGACAAACAGATGTTCCCTCTCTAAAAGATCTGTTTGTCAGATATAATTTATGTTGCATCAGTCCCAGCACATGGGGAATGTGGACATGCTAGGTATGGTAGGGTGGGCTGGGGTGGGTAGAGAAGGGGACCCGCCCCGGTGTGTAAGTGGCAGGGGGACAGGGTGGGGAAGCCCCTCTCATACATGCCTTCTTGTATGAGCGTGAACCTCTACGTTGGGTAAATTGCCTGGAACAGGAAAGTGGAGGTGACAGACAGGGATTGGTAGATTCCCCTGTTTTCTGTCTTTTCTCCTATGCAGATTTTGGTGCTTGATCCCCTCAGCAGCGACCTGATTCTGAAAGCGACAGGGCAGGTTTTAGTCAAAGCGCAGGCCGGTTTCCCTCACTGTGTGTTCGGCACAGTGATACCGGACGGTGCCCCTGGTCTCAGGCCGGTCATTTGCAGATACAGCAGGTTTTTAGATAAGATTACACTTTTATTTACAAGTTTTGAAAAATGTAATGTTTCTTTCATGGGTTACTTGTGCAGTTCTACCTCTCAACAGACTAATGTGCACATAAATCATGGGGACAGTGGACAACACTGTTATAGGTCTCATCCCACACTGCTGTTTTAAAAAGTACAGCAGGTTGTTGGGGTTATCCCTGGAGATGGTGAAGTGTCCCTTGAAGGGCTGTGCATAGTTGATGGTAGTTGAAGTTGGGTGTATTTCCCCATCCACTCCAGTCCCTTCCCAGGGGGGCCTGTCTGAGCCAGCTCATCCAGTAATCGCTGAAGGTGAACCCAGAGGCTTTGCAGGAGAGGCGCAGAGAGTCTCCGGGCTTTTTCACATCCTCTCCTGACTCCACGAGCTGGACCTGGGACCGGACACCTGCACATTGAGACCTGGCTCCCGGTGAGATTGATACAAAACCTGGAGGCTCCCCGGTGTCTTCAGGACAACAATGTACAGGGGGAAACAGTTGCAATCAGAAGGAAATGTAGCCCAGTGGCATGTTCCTGTGGGGCTTTGCCTGGCACTGCACAGACACTGGGGGCTGCGGATTCTCCACCTCAGGCCTGCAGGGGAGGGTTTGTTTTTAAAGAGGAAGCTGGGTGAGGGAATTTGCATGGCCTGCTTTAATCAGGGAAATAAACCCTAGTCCCAAATGTGTTTCCTGGAATAGCAGAGCGAATATCTACTGAGAGTGAGCTTAGAATGACCCTGAAGTGTTAGTGGGGCACTGAGGTAGTGGGGGCTGTGGTGTCTTTCCCCCACCGTCGAACAGCTGTTTGCTGGCGCTCTGGGAGGGAGGGGAAGGAGTGGGGCTGCAGTGCGTTCTGGTGAGGAGGCGGAGAAGAGGCAGGGGCGGGGCCCTGGGGAAGAGAGCGGAATCAGGGCAGGCAGAGCCCCGCACTCCCCTACACATTCCCCCTTCAACCCCAGCTCACACCCTCAGCCTTGACTGCCCCCCCCCACATCCCATGCTCTGACTCCTGCACCCCTCCGCACCAAATGGGAGCTGCCCCAGGTAAGCGCTCCGCACTCCAACCTCCTGCCCCAACCCTGAGTCCCCTCCCGCACCCTAACTCCCTCTCAGACCCTGCACCCCCAGCCCTGACTCCTGCACCCCCTCACACAACCACAGCCACCTGTCCTCCATGACTCCTGCATCCCCCCCATCCCCACCTGCACCCCTTGCACCAAACGGAGCAGTCCCTGGTAAGTGTTCCACACCCCAAACCCCTGCCCCAGCCCTGAGCCCCCTCATGCATCCTAAGTCCTGGCCAGACTCTTCACCCCACCTTTTTTTTACTTTTTTTTACTAAAGGGCTCTTATCTGAAGCACTTTACAATCATTAGCGAACGGTACACACAATATTTGGAAAGATCATTAAGTGTCCACCAAGACCCCCAGTGATTTTTCAAGTGGCCTGTGGAAAAATAAGTTAGATGACAACAACAGTCAAGGTACCTCCCTTTATTTTCATTTACTTCCTATTACTTATAGGAGGAGGAGGAAGGCAAAAAAGAATGAAAAACAGGGACGGGGGGAGATAAGACAGAATGATCTTTTTCTTGGCTGGGTCCCAAGGAGAGGCCCAAAAATGAAACTGAGCACAGGGCCCCACTAACTCTAAATCCACCACTGAATAAATCCCTAGTATAACTCCCAATATTTCAATATCTCTCCATGTAGGATGAAATGTGTAGGGGATTTTTCTAAAGCACTTACAGTATTTAGGAGCACAAGAACTGTTGATTTTTCCTAGTGTTCCTAGGTGACTTCAGAACTTCTGGAAACCCCCCTGAGCCCATGAACTGCAGAGCGATCTAAAATGACTTGTAAACAACCAACGAACCAAAGAAATGCACAGGAGAGTCCAATCAGGAAAATGCAGACTCTCAGCAGACCCAGCATGGTGATGGGATGGGAGTGCAGCCCTGTAAGTCCCTGAGCTGGATCTGGGGACTTTGGCTTAGATGCCTGAGTTGGGGTTTAAGTAGGGAGTCAGATCTGGCAGCTTTGCGTATTCTGGGGAGAGCCGGGCAGGTGGGAAATAAAAGGTGCTGAATTCAGTGAGGAGCGCAGGCAGGGGGAGTGGCTGAATGGGGGTGTGGAGCTTCCAGGGTCAGGGTGTGGCCTGATATAGAAAAGAGGAGACCAGAACCCTCAGCAGGAAATAGGACTATGGACAAAAAGAATAGGGGAAACTGTTCTCTCAGCCTTAGGACACTGCCTACAGAAGGGGATGTTTCTTTGCTCTGCCTTGTTTGCCCCTGCCATGTGCCAAAACTGGGTGCCCAACTCTTTCTAATATTCACTCCTGCCAAAGGCCATTGCATGAACAGAAGTTCAGCAATGAAGGATGCAATCTGCCTCAGTACTATCAATCTATCCCCCTTATGGCCTAGTGTAGGATGGGTCTGTCCAAGGATGCGTGGCTTGTGCTTAAGGCACCGGGCTGTGAATCACGAGCTCTGGGAACTTCCTGGTCTGGGGCAAGTCCCTGAGGCTGAGATTTTTCCAAGCAGAGAAAAGGAGTAAGGGACCCAATTTACATTGCAATGCCATGGGATCTGGACGCAGAAATTGTCTAGTTGCCTTTGAAAATCCCAACCTAAAATGGCTTTTTCATAGTTCAGCATCCAACCCTGAATATGCCTAGTCAGTATAGCTCACCAGGTCTATAGGAGCGGCCTTGAAAATATTCAGGGTTCACAAATGACCCTTTAACTTTGCCCCTCTGTGCTTACGTGTTACAATGACACCTTTAATTGTTCCGTAGTTTATTGTTGCACCTTAGAGACTAACAAATTTATTTGGGCATAAGCTTTCATTGGCTAGAACCCACTTCATCAGATGCATGGAGTGGAAAATAGAGTATGCAGGTATACATATACATCACATGAAAAGATGGGAGTTGCCTTACCAAGCGGGGGGGTCAGTGCTAATGAGGCCAATTTGATTAGGGTAGACGTGGCCCTTTCACAACAGCTGACAAGAAGGTGTGAGTATCAACAGAGGGAAAATTATTTTTTGTAGTGACCCAGCCACTCCCAGTCTTTATTCAGGACTAATTTGATGGTGTCCAGTTTGCAAATTAATTCCAGTTCTGCAGTTTCTCATTGAAGTCTGTTTTTGAGGGTTTTTTTGTTGAAGAATGGCCACTTTTAAGTCTGTTATTGATGTCCAGTGAGATTGAAATGTTCTCCTACTGGTATTTGAATGTTACAGTTCTTGAGGTCTGATTTGTGTCCATTTATTCTTTTGCATAGAGACTGCCCAGTTTGGCCAATGTACATGGCAGAGCGGCATTGCCGGCACATGATGGCATATATCACATTGGTAGATGTGCAGGTGAACGAGCCTCTGATAGTGTGGCTGATGTGGTTAGGTCCTATGATGGTGTCCCTTGAATAGATATGTGAACAGAATTGGCAACGGGGTTTGTTGCAGGGATTGGTTCCTGGGTTAGTGTTTCTGTGGTGTGGTGTGTAGTTGCTAGTGAGTATTTCCTTCAGGTTGCGGGGCTGTCTGTAAGCAAGGACTGGCCTGTCCCCCAAGGTCTGTGATAGTGAGGGATCATCCTTCAGGATAGGTTGTAGATCCTTGATGATGCACTGGAGAGGTTTTAGTTGGGGGCTATAGGTGATGGCTAGTGGCGTTCTGTTACTTTCTTTGTTGGGCCTGTCCTGTAGTAGGTGACTTCTGGGTACCCATCTCGCTCTGTCAATCTGTTTCTTCACTTCACCAGATGGGTATTGTAGTTTTAAGAGCTCTTGATAGAGATCTTGTAGGTGTTTATCTCTGTCTGAGGGGTTGGAGCAAATGAGGTTGTATCTTAGGGCTTTGCTGTAGACAATGAATTGTGTGATGTGGTCTGACTGAAAGCTGGAGGCATGTAGGTAGGAATAGCGGTCAGTAGGTTTCCGATATAGGGTGGTGGTTATGTGACCATCGCTTATTAACACCGTAGTGTCCAGGAAGTGGATATCTTGTGTGGACTAGTCCAGGCTGAGGTCGATGGTGGGGTGGAAATTGTTGAAATCCAGGTGGAATTCTTCAAGGTCCTCCTTCCCATGAATCCAGATGATGAAGATGTCATCAATGTAGTGCAAGTAGAGTAGGGCATTAGGGGACGAGAGCTGAGGAAGCGTTGTTCTAAGTCAGTCATAAAAATGTTGGCATACTGTGGGGCCATGCGAGTACCCATAGCAGTGCTGCTGACATGAAGGTATAAATCGTCCCCAAATCTAAAATAGTTGTGGGTGAGGACAAAGTCACAAAGTTCAGCCACCCGGTGTGCCATGGCCTCATCAGGGATACTGTTCCTGACGGCATGTAGTCCATCATCATGTGGAATGTCGGTGTAGAGGCTTCTACATCCATAGTGGCCAGGATGGTGTTTTCAGGAAGATCACCGATAGATTGTAGTTTCCTCAGGAAGTCAGTGGTGTCTCAAAGATAGCTGGGAGTGCTGGTGGCGTAGGGCCTAAGGAGAGAGTCCACATAGCCAGACAATCCTGCTGTAAGAGTGCCAGTGCTTGAGATGATAGGACGTCCAGGGTTTCCAGATTTATGGATCTTGGGTAGCAGATAGAATACCCCAGGTCGGGGTTCCAGGGGTGTGTCTGTGTGGTTTTGTTTCTGTGCTTCTTCAGGGAGCTTCTTGAGCAGATGGTGCAGTTTCTTTTGGTAACCCTCAGTGGGATCAGAGGGTAATGGCTTGTAGAAAGTGGTGTTGGAGAACTGCCTAGCAGCCTCTCGTTCATAATCCGACCTATTCATGATGACGACAGCACCTCCTTTGTCAGCCTTTTTGATTATAATGTCAGAGTTATTTCTGAGGCTGTGGATGGCATTGTGTTCTGCACAGCTGAGATTATGGGGAAAGTGATGCTGCTTTTCCACAATTTCAGCTTTCATGTGCTGTATATTTATACCTGCTACTGTATTTTCCACTCCATGCATCTGATGAAGTAGGTTATAGCCCATGAAAGCTTATCCCAAATAAATTTGTTAGTCTCTAAGGTGCCACAAGGGCTCCTAGTTGTTTTTGCTAATACAGACTAATATGGCTACCCTGCTGAAACCTGTAGTTTATTGTATAACCAGACAAGACAATGTGCCCCAGAAGCACAATTCAACCTTGTTTAGTGGGGTGCAAAATCATGATAAAGTCACGGTGTGCAAAATTCAAGGGCAGGCCACACCATGACCCTTTACATCATATCTCTGGCATTCCTTCTCCTTAGTTAGTTGGTTAGGGTTTGAAAAGCAGCCTGAAGGAGGGAAAGATAAGCAAGGCTATTTCTGCCTCATTGGTCAATACATAAGGTGATCCCTGCTCTGTCAGCATAGTGGGGTTTTTGTGAGCAATGTGCATTTGAAGAGGACTGAAGCCCAGCCTAACAACTGGAGACTGTATAATCTGTGCTCCTCTCTGTCTAAACAGCTTGGTCATGGCGGAGATTGCTGGCAATGGGCAGGATGGAGATTTGCATAGGAGGTTTTTGTGTTAAGCGCAGGAGGTATCTGCTCTCTGTGTCTCTCGCACAGTAACACAGAGCAGTGCCTTCCCTTAACCGCAGTACCTCTGGGCGCCTCTCTGTCCCTACATTGTGCCTCTGTCCCTTGAGAATGTAAGGAAAGTAAGTGGTGGATTGTGGGTGCTGCCATAAACATAATTGTTGCTATTTTAATAAATATTCCCCATAATTATGAAGAATACTATAAGATGATCGGGGAAAATGTTTGTAAATCTCTATAGAAGTTTTGGATAACTCCCCCTCCTCCTTTAAAAATTGCCTGAGTGATTTAGGAGTGCGAGTCCCACTGACTTTCAATTTCACTTGTGCTCCTAAGTCACTTAGGTGCTTTTTATTAACATCACACTTAATGGGAGCCTCGTTGTTCCAGGCACTGTAGGATTCTATAGCAAAAAAAGACAGTCCCTGCCCATAAAGGAGTCCAGCCTTCTTTTAATACAGAGTCATCAGGTGGGGCCAACAAACAGATTGGGCATTTGAAGCACAAGGAAACAAGGAGACAATCAGAGAGACTGGTTTCAGAGTAGCAGCCGTGTTAGTGTGTATTTGTAAAAAGAAAAGGAGTACTTGTGGCACCTTAGAGACTAACAAATTTATTTGAGCATAAGCTTTCGTGAGCTACAGCTCACTTCTTAGCAGAGCTCACAGCACACCACCTGCCAAGCCATTGTATTTAGGTGTGATGATGGCACAGGTGACGGGATGGGGGGAATTGATGGAGGATAATACAGGGGCCTTGCTGTGCCACGGAATATTTGTAAGGGGCTGGAGCACTGTGGACCTGCCCAGTTTCACACAGTAATACACAGCGGTGTCTTCCCCTCTGAGGCTGTCCATCTGCAGATAGAGGCTGGAGCTGTCCCTGGAAGCGCTGAATCGCCCCTGGATGGCAGGCAAGTAGAAGATGTAGACTGGGCATAGTAGTAACCCAGCCACTCCAATTCCTTCCCCGGAGCCTGTCTCATCCAAGTCATGATAGATGTGCTATGATCAGCCCAATTACAGCACATTTCAGAATAGTGGACTCGCCTGGCTTCCTGACTTCTGGACCTGATTGGGTCAGGACAACCTGGGAGAGGACACCTGAAAAAGAATAATCTTTGAAAAATCTATTTTCAAAATTACCTCTCTGTCCATGCATCAGCAAGAACTATGCCTCCATCTGTCCATCTACCCATTCTTCCTTCTCTCTGCATGTTGGCTGGCTATCTAGCCTTCTCTCTGCAACATCCATCAATCCTTCCCTCAATATGTATGCTGGCTGGCTATCTATCTATCTATCTATCTATCTATCTATCTATCTATCTATCTATCTATCTATCTATCTATCTATCTATCTATCTATCTATCCACATACACCTCAATCTATCTATTCCTTCATCACTGTAGTTTCTGTCCAGATTTCTAATGATATATGCATAGTTATTTATAAATATTTAACTAACATGAAAATCCACTCAGGAAAATTAAGCTGCAGACAGGTAAGGGCACAGCCATAGGATTGGTTAGAAGGTGAAATCAGCAGGTTGCTGGCAAATTGAAGGAACAATCCTCTCTGGTCTATTGAGTTTTTAAATAAGATGGGTGAGTTTTGCATCTTTGAGAGAACTTATATATGTAGATGGGGAAAATGGCCATTTTTTGAAAAGGATAACAAAACATCCTCCTTTGTAAAAATAATGTTGGGGAAGAAAGGAAGGAAGGAGACCTTCATCACTTCCTTTCATTCACAAATACCCAGTGCACCTCAGTAATTATTAGCATCGGCCGTTGTTATTTCAGTTATGTGCCTGTCACAGAAATATAAATTGAGTGATGAAGGAAAACATCATTGGGGGGTAACTCTGACGACAAGTTTTTTCTACTGGTAATTTAACCTTTATTCCTAACCTGATGATTATTTTTAATTAGCAAATTTACTCATTGGACAGGAAGACATTTTCAATCAGAAGAACATTTCTCACCTGCTAGCTGAGCTTATCAGAGATCCCCCAGTAGAACAAATGCAAGATTTTAATAAGGAAAGTCTTACACAGGTAATTCATATGTACTTTATTTGATCACAGGATATAGGGCAGGAAAGAAGAAACAATTTGTGTAAATGTATGTTTTATTGACTATTTCCTTTGCAACAAATAAAACTTACCTGGACCAAATTGGCAGTGAAACCGGACCAAACCAACAAACAATAAAGAGATTTCATAGGCTAAATATAACAATGAATGAAATCTAAGGCCCAGATGTCCAGATTGTGTAAAGTGAGGTAGCTCCACAGAAATCAGTGGGCCAGATCCCAAGTTGGTTTAAGTCAGCATAGATCCATTGAAGCCAAAACCCCTTATCTAGTAAAGTGTGTGTTCTTAGAAAGGTTAATGAAATAATAGACAGAGGTGACTTTTGGGCTGCTTTCCCAATTCTGGGAAGGGAGTGGAGTCTAGCAGACTAGCTCTGGGTGGGATATTGGGAGCCAGGACTCATGGGTTCTAGTCCCAGCTCTGGTGGAAGGATAGTGTGATCTTGTGGGTGGGAGAAGACAGAGAGAAGGGGACAAATTGCTGGCTTTTGCACAGTTTCCTTTCCAGTATTTGAACTGGTCTCAATCATTGTGCCAAACAGATATATATCCCGCTCACAGTAATACGTGCCAGTATCTTCCGGTGCAGCAGAGTGAACCTGCAAGTAATACTCATTCCTGGCTGTGTGTCTCAGGTGATCACTATGCGGGTCTACAAACTCAGGTCATAGACCACGTCTCCATTGCTCACGATGAACCCCATTCATTCCAGCTCCTTCCCATGAGTCCATCGGAACCAACTCTACCAGTTACTGCTGGAAATGGAGCTACCGGACACCAAACAGGTCAACTTGAGAGGCTCTGTGGGCTTTGCCATAGCTGGGCCTGACTGGACCATTTTCAGCTGGGAAAAGGCACCTTGGAAAAGAAGGTTGGTAGGTGAACTGAACACCTAAGGTGAAAACTCCCTTTGATTTGGATAGGGCCAGGATAGCAACCCTAATCATTAGAGAGAATCGATTTTTTCCAAACAGCATTTTAATCCATACAAAGAGTCTGATTCTCTCTTCCTTTCACTGACAGATCGCTGCTGGGTTCCTTGGAATTATTCCTCAACTCCACTAGTGTAAATGAGGTGGGACTAAATAAAAAACCCTGAAATCCAGGCAGATGATAAACTAAGTGGTCTGGCAGTGTACAGCTCCTGCTACATTTGGAGACAGAATTTAGTACCATAAAACCCTCCTTCCCATCCTAGCCCAACTGTCTGCACCAGACACCTGTAAGTTTACTTCACTTACCTGGGAGATTAGCCAAAAAGAAAAGGAAATCTAGACATATCATTTTCATTCTCCTCAACAACCTAGTGGGCTGCAAAAAGCAATAAACACTTTCTCTGTGGGGCAGTTTTTCTGTGAGGATCAATTGCTCTTCTTTATCAGGAAGTTTTCCTACTTCATTTGCATGTGGGCAGTGCTAAATCATTTGAATAAAAGCTGCACTGACCTTTACTCATAAATCTCATCAGAACCCAGAGAGGCAGACCGATGGAGAGACATTAGATCAGTGTAATGGAATTTGGGACAATCCTGACAAAGGAGAGCAATAGAGCAGGTTGACATCAATAGGACTGAAGTGTGAGCTTCGAGTTAATCGGGAACCTGAAATGTTAAGGCGCATAATATTACATTTCCAGAGTATGACACCCAATGGACAGGAATAAAGTTGCAATAACAGAGAATTGATCAATCTATGCATACCAGCACTCTTGAACAGTGAAATGCATATGTGAGCTGTGATTTCCAAAACCTCATAAAAGAGTTGGCTACTCCATTCCTAAACATTTACAGGGGATTTGGGTGCCCAAATCATCCCTTTGAAAATACCAGCCTTAAGTATCTGATGAAGATAAAATCCTCTTGATCATTTCCAGGTTCAGTCTTTATGAAACATTCACCCCCATGCTAAGACCTGTCATTTTGCTGCCACCATGTGTAGTTTTTGCTAAACAGCGAAAAATATTTCCCCATATTTTTCTTTCTAAAGGATTAAACTTCCCTGGATTTTCTCTTCTTACCTAGCAAAAAAAAAATCATCCATTTTTCTTTGAGAGATTATTCAGTTTCAAAAGTATCCCTGGGGATTTTTGTTAAACCGGGGAAATCGATCTATCTATCTATCCCTAAAAATGCAAACACTATCTCCCCACCACCCCTCTCTCTCTCTGAAATGTTCCTTTCACCACCATTACCCAGCAGTTGAGGGGTCCTTTTTGCTCAGTGTAGCAATGAAAGAAGTTTGTAGTTGTACAAACAGGACAGGTATTGCGCAGGAGGTTAGACTCGATGGCTAAGGGCCATTTCTAATTGAGGAGAACTCTGTTCAATTTGTGGCCTATGTACAGGCATGTGAGAGCCAGTGCTCTGACTTCACAGACACACTAAACCATTTCAAACATCACCCACAATTCCAACTTGTATTGCAGCTGACCCACTTTGTGTACTTCAAGAACGCCAAAGCCACCCAAGGAAGCTGGATTCCCCACTGTGCATCTAAGTCCTTTAGCCAGCTGAGAAAATTTCGTTCTACAGGTTGAGCTAGTGACAACCTTTCTTTGTGCTGCCCCCGGGGATTTTTGCATGGCTGTGAGTATATTTCTTCCCACTATGTGTCTCTGGCACAGTAATACAGAGCAGTGTCTTCAGTCTTCAGGCTGGTCATTTGGAGATACAGCAGGTTGTTGGGATTGTCCCTGGAGGAGGTGAAGCATCCTTTGACCAAGTCTGTGTAGTAGATTGCTCCTGAATCGTGCCTAATTTGGGCTACCCATTGCAGCCCTTTCCCGGGAGCCTGACACACCCAGTTCATCGAATAGCTATTGAAAGTGAATCCAGAAATTTTGCAGGAGAGTTTTAGTGACTCTTCTGGTTTTTTGACTCCACCACCAGACTCCACCAGCTCCACATTGCACTGGACACCTGTAAATACAAAAATAAGTAACATCCCCAGTGTATAAACTGAAATGATAGGTAAACACATGTAATTTAAGGGACAGGAAGAAACCTGAGAGAGCTGTTAGCGAGAAGAAATCTCCATAAGGACAGCATGATAAAGGGGATGAATGAAGAGCAAGAGACCCAGAAGCTGCAGAAAGGGCTTTAGTTTAGAAAGTGTCTCTAGGAGCTCTGGCTTTAAACAGAAGGCTTCCGCCCTGAATTTGCATGATTCGCTAGAGGTGCATAAGGTGGGCCTGGAAGGACTTGTGGTTATAAAGCACTAGGTTCAGGCTGGCCTACACACAAACTTGCAGCAAGAGAACCACACTGGTGTAATTCATACCCTTCCCAACCTAAGGCAGAGCAAAAGAGAACACTGTTAACTGGAAATAAAGAGAATCCACGCAGAGACTGGCACTGAAATGTGAAAGGTTTAAAATCAGTTAGTGATTTGGGTGTGAGCCCATGGCTGAGCGGCATTGGTTTTTCAGTAGGAACTGTGCTTCTTTGTCACATAGGACCACAGGACTACACAGGCATTTTGAAAAATCTGGGCTCAAATCCTTGCTTTGCGTTAGAGCCTCTGGCAAGTCAAAATGACATTATTAAGTTATGTTGGTGATGGGGAAGCTATCAGAACGTAGATTGAAGGTGAGGATGTTTGATAAAACTCTCCTCATATTACTTCTGAATGAACTGATAATGTGTGATATGCTGCTGCATATTGTTTTCTCTGCAATTGTGTATCTATTGTTTCTGCTTTTTTCTTTTGTTTAACTTGTTTATTCAACCTCATGCTTGTTTTGTTTTATTGAAGGTTTATTTTTGCTTATTTTCTTTATTTAGGAAGAAAAAGGCTTCACTTCTTGCATTCTGAATCTCCCACTATAAACTTGTAATGACCACTTACATTTCTGACACAAACCCATTTTATTCAATTTTACTGTGCTTATCTTTAGTTGCACTTTTCAAGATTATTTACCATAGAGCCAGATTTCCAGCTCATGCCAATTGGTGTAGCTCTATTGAAGTCAGTGGGCCAAAACCCCAAATGGAGTAAATTGTTCATAGCTCCATTGCAATCAATGGGTCCAGAATCCCAGCTGGTGTAAATCAACATCTCTCCATTGGAGTCAATGGGGCCAGATTCCCAGCAGGCATAAACCAGTATAGTTCCATCAAAGCCAATGGAGCTATGCTTATTTATGCCAGCTGAGAATCTAGACCACGGGGTGCATATCTCTGTAATAGCTCTGGCATGTCAGTGCAGGGACACATTTGTTACTTATATTAATATTACTATTATAGCATTTAAAGGCCACAGTCAGAGATCAGGCCTTCGTGGTGCTAGGTGTCACACACATCCCTAAGGAAATGATGGCTAATGCCCCAAAGAGAGGACAATGTGAGGATGAGATTTTCAGAGCAGCTTAGGGCTATGTCTGCTCAGTACCCATCAGAAATCTACAGGAATGGGTTGTCTAAATTCCCTGGGAGACTTGAAATATCCCACAACAGGTGGATACCAGGGACACAAGTGTGCAGAATGTAGCAGTGAAATAATGATGCTGCTTGTTAGTGTCATAAGCAGATGTTGCCACACACCGAGGGTAAATCCACTTCTCCTTTTTGAATGGCTCTGAATGAGGTTTCTCTCACTATGTGTCTGGCACAGTAATAAACAGCCGTGTCTTCAGCTTGGAGGCTGCTCACTTGCAGAAAGGCTGTGCTGATGGATTTCTCCAGAGTCATGGTGACTTTCCCCTTAAAACTTTCCACATAAGTAGGCACTCCTGTATCTGTGTTAGTCCATCCTATGTAAATCAGCCCTTTTCCGGGAGCCTGTCGAAACCACTGGATTCCATAGCTAGTGAATGTATAACCGGATCCTTTACAGGACACCTTCAGAGACTCCCCTGGTTTCTTAATCTCTGCACCAGACTGGATTAGTTGGATTTGAGCCTTTACCCCTGTGAAGAAAGAAGAAGCAGGTTGAGAATTCTTCTGGCTAGTTCTGTTTTTCCCCTTCCTTGTCCCAGTGAAATTCACCTACCTGGGAGAGCTGCCAACACGAGAAGAAAACTGAACAGACTTTTCATGATTATTCTTCTCAACACCCCCTGCAGTAGCAGAACACTGAGGCTCCTTTTTCTGCAAAGAGCATTATCTGAGGACGAACCGCAATCTTTTAAAAAGGAAAGAAATTTCCTCTTTATTTGCATATGGAGATCGCACCACCCTCAAAAAGTACAGAACCCATGAGCCAGAAGAGTAAGGCTGGAAACTTGCATGATAGACTCAAAGATCCAAGTAATATGAGGTATGCTCCAGATTTATCTCTTAGCTACTTATATGGCTGCATTGCTGTGGTACGTGATCATCTCACAATCTGTAGTGTATTTATCCTCACAACGTACCAGTGAGATAGGAAGTTTCATCCCAGTTTTACACATGAGGCATTGAGAGAGTAAAAGTCTGCTTTCAAAAGATATTTGGGTGCCCAAGGAAACAGATAGGTGCCTAGTGGGATTTTCAAAAGGGCAAACATCTAACTGTAATAGAAATCACTTTTGAAAACTTGACTATGTGTCTCTCTGCATCTTTAGGCACCTTAATACTTTTAAACATCCGGCCCCACTAAATTTCCTTGCAGTCATATAGGAAGCCCGTGGCAGACCTCCCATCTCCTAAATTCTGGGCTAGTGTGTTAATATTAGGAGCATTATTCCTGTCTGGCCTGCAAGGACTAAAGCATATGTTAACTTTGTGTACCTGAGTAACACTATTGACTTCAATGGGAATCATTACGTGAGTAAACTTCAGTATGTGCCAAAGTCTTTGAATGATTGGGGCCTAAG
The DNA here is from genome assembly GCF_009764565.3 of Dermochelys coriacea. Taxonomy (NCBI): domain Eukaryota; kingdom Metazoa; phylum Chordata; order Testudines; family Dermochelyidae; genus Dermochelys; species Dermochelys coriacea. The sequence goes on from NC_050080.1 coordinate 39,514,749, forward strand.
GATGAATTTTCAAATTATAATTTCAACCAAAAATCCATTTCCACAATCAGTCTCCCTTTCTTCTTCAAACAACTGAAGATCTTATCAAAATAATTCCAAACTGCAAAATGTCAATAAATTTAAATCAATAGTTTGGTTTTAAACAAAACCTGCCAAACTCTGATGTGCATTAAAGTTTCCCTTTCCATAAAAAAAAAAAGAGAGATAATAGGCCCTGAATAAGAATCTTTTTCTACAGAGTAAACTCTGACTAGGAAAGAACTCCCCTGCATATCAGAGATAATTACTGGTATGGATACAACTCTAGTTAATTATACTGGGATGCTCAAAAGAGCCAAAGGGAGTTAGGTGCCTAACTTGTGTTGAACTCTCATGGAATTTTATCAGCTAACTCCCTAGCCAGTTTGAAATCACCAGGCATAGTACTAACTCCGTAGAATCTGATCCACAGGGAATTGAAGTAAGTGGAAAGACTCCCAATGACTTCATCTGTTCTTCTCAAAACACTTTGTAAAGGAAAGTAAATATAAGTATCTGCATTACATAGGTGGGGAAACTGAGGAACTACAATGAGTTGCCCAAGATCACATGGCAAGTCACTGTAAGGGACAAGAATATTATCACTGATCACTGATTATTTGTATTAAGGTATTGTGTAGGAGCTCCAGTCCATATATAATTTTTTTTCTTCTAGCCAGTATAAAATGCTTCACAAAGAAAGGTAATGATATTAACATCCTAAGTTAAGAGTTTAGTCATCCAAATCTAGGCAGATTTCGAAATTACAGCCTTATTTTCTATAAATCCGTCTCTTTTAAGGTGTCTCAGCTTGAGCAACCAAAAACTGAGATGCTCAAAATCGCTATCACTTTTTGTAGGACACCGTAGTGCTTCTGTTTCACTATTGGGGTGTGCAGATATGTTTCCGGTTAGTATGTGCAATGAGCCATATAAATAGAATTCAGAGTCCTGTTTCCTGCTGCCCCAGGGGCTCTCCTGTGGTCAGGAGATTGTGGTTTCCTCTGCAGATAGTTTTTTCATGACTCTGACATATTTTCTTTCACTGTGCTTCTCACAGCAATACACAGTGGTGTCTTCACTTTTCAGCCCACTGATCTCTGCATAGGCTGTGCTGATGGAGTTCTCTCTGGAGAGGGTGAATCGCCCTTTAAATTTGGAGGCATAGTCAATTCCACCAGAACTTGGGTTAATCCATCTGTAACCGTGCCTTAGCGGGTCACAACTGAGTATGCCAAATGCAGGACGAACTGCTGAGAAATAGGGCAGATACACCCCAAGGCTGGCGAATCCACCATAGGATATACCAGACCAGCAACAAAAGTAAACTTTTATTTCACCACACTGACTAACAAGAAAACATAAAGGCAGTTTCCTCAGGCATTCCAGTTCTTATATCATCACCAAAAACACTGGATTCAGAGATGAGTGGTTCTTTACAATCCGTCTCACCAAATAATAATTTCTTCTGATCCCAAAGGACCAGCCACACACCCAGGTCAATATATAACTTAGATCTTACCCAAAAATCACACTGGTGCCAATCCCTTAGTATCTAAAATCTAAAGAGTTTATTCATAAAGAGAAAGAAAGAAAGGTGAGAGTTAAAATTAGTTAAAAAGGAATCAATTACTTCCAGTAATGGCAAAGTTCTTGATTCAGGCTTGTAGCAGTGATGGAATAAACTGCAGGTTCAAATCAAGTCTCTGGAGCACACCCACAGCTCGGATACGTCATTCAGTCCTTTGCTCAGAGCTTCTGTTTGTAGCAAAGTTCCTCCAGAGGTAAGAAGCAGGATTGAAGACAAAATGAAGGGTGTTTCCAGGGCCTTTTATAGCTTTTGGCATGTGGAGGGTGTGACAGAGTGGGAATATTCTTAATGTTTTCTCTAAATACTGCGTGGGTGCCTCAGTTTCCCCTAGGCATTTCTTAAGTATCTAGGTGTTGAGATAAGGGTGTGTGATTGTTACAGAGCCCTAGAAGGCCAGTGTGATGCTGTTTGCACAGAGAATGGCCCACACTCTGTCTCCTGGCAAATGATGGCCTGGGCCCCTCCTCTGCAAAGGAGCCAACTGAAGGGGTTGGGGAACAAAGAGATCAGGTGGCCTTCTGGCCCGGGAAAGAGACAAAGGCCAGAGGAGGGGCTGGAGAGTTTCAGTTTGAAGCTGGCTGGGGAAATGGAGGGAGGCCCAGATTGGGCTCTGGCCTCTTTGCACCCCAAGACGGACCTGACTGAGGGGTCCTGTTCTCTGTACCTACAAGTTCTGTTTTAGACCATGTTCCTGTCATCTAATAAACCTTCTGTTTTACTGGCTGACTAAGAGTCACGTCTGACTGCGGAGTTGGGGTGCAGTGCCCTCTGGCTTCCCCAGGACCCTGTCTGGGCGGACTCACTGTGGGTAAAGTAAAGTAAAACTATTTCCCCATGGTATTTCTCCCTTCCACCCCACCCCCCACTGTTCCTCAGATATTCTTGTTAACTGCTGGAAATAGCCTACCTTGCTTGTCACCATGAAAGGTTTTCCTTCTTTCCCCCCCCTGCTGCTGGTGATGGCTTATCTTAAGTGATCACTCTCCTTACAGTGTGTATGATAAACCCATTGTTTCATGTTCTCTGTGTGTGTGTATATAAATCTCTCCTCTGTTTTTTCCACCAAATGCATCCGATGAAGTGAGCTGTAGCTCACGAAAGCTTATGCTCTAATAAATTTGTTAGTCTCTAAGGTGCCACAAGTACTCCTTTTCTTTTTGCGAATACAGACTAACACGGCTGCTACTCTGAAACCTGTCATTCGTCTTTGGTGATTCGCCTGAGGCCCTAGGAGACAGGACAGAAGTCGCAGGGTCAGTCCCTACATCACGCACTCGCTCCCTGTTGCCGTTGTGTGAATCCACTGAGGGGCTCTGCGTGCAAAATGCCCACTCATGTCAGTGGGCGCCCAAATCCCCTAGGTGCATTGGATAAGCTCAGCCTTACTGAGTCAGGGCCTCTGTTTCTCCTATATGTAAAATGGGGCTAATGAGACTTCCCTGCTTCATGTGTGAGGGTAAAATCCAGGAATGGTCGTGAGTCGCTCACATGCTCCAGTGACAAGGGGAAGAGAAGAGCAGAGCCAGGGCGGGATCTAGGCATCCAACTGCCAGTAATATCTAGTGAGATTCTGGCTCCTAACTGCCACCGGTTTCTTGATAAACCCCCACCCTGGCTCCATGGAGTCCATCTACAGCGTGTTGTACACCGGTGTCGGGGACAGGTCAATGTGGAATTTGCACATGTGGTTGTGGATTTGGAAGGGAGTTAAGGGAATTAGGATCCCCAGACCTAATTGGGGGGAGGGGTAGCTCGGTGGTTTGAGCATTGGCCTGCTAAACCCAGGGTTGTGAGTTCAATCCTTGAAGGAGCCATTTAGGGATCTGGGGCAAAAATAGGGGATTGGTCCTGCTTTGAGCAGGGGATTGGATTAGATACCTCCTGAGGTCCCTTCCAACCCTGATATTCTATGATTCTATGACCCATTGGATTTGGGCACCTGTTGAGTTGTTCATGTCATTTCCGGGGGGTGGGAAAGAGAATTTGGAAATAAATCCAGTGGTTGTGAACAGGCAGATTCAGTAAATGGAGCGGGGATTTGGGTAAAGGGTGCTGGGTCCTGGGACAGTGGGGGCCAGCTCCCTCTGTCGGGATTTCTCTCACTAAGAGGCCGCCCCATCTAACTGAGGGAGGGAGAAAGGTTGAGTTTTCCCAAGTAGCACCGGCCAACAGCTTTCAGGGCAGGAGCAGGAGGGAGAGAAGTTGGGAGACAGGAAAGTTCTGGGCTGTATCCAAAGGAGGCCTGTGATTGTGTAGGTCAGGAGCGGGGCTGGGACACACACTGGCAAGGGGGGAGGGGGAGAATTTGGCAGGGATGTTAAACCTTGTCCTTTAGGGTTCAAACCAGTGAGACTCAGGCCTAAGGGGTTCAGGAGCCAAATTATCCATCAATGTTACCCAAACAGTCACAGTAGTGTGAGTGACAGGGAAAATATTTAGTGTACATATATACATATATTTCAGAGTAGCAGCCGTGTTAGTCTGTATTCGCAAAAAGAAAAGGAGTACTTGTGGCACCTTAGAGACTAACAAATTTATTAGAGCATAAGCTTTCGTGAGCTACAGCTCACTTCATCGGATGCATTTGGTGGAAAAAACAGAGGAGAGATTTATATACACACGCACAGAGAACATGAAACAATGGGTTTATCATACACACTGTAAGGAGAGTGATCACTTAAGATAAGCCATCACCAACAGCAGGGGGGGGAAGGAGGAAAACCTTTCATGGTGACAAGCAGGTAGGCTAATTCCAGCAGTTAACAAGAATATCAGAGGAACAGTGGGGGGTGGGGTGGGAGGGAGAAATACCATGGGGAAATAGTTTTACTTTGTGTAATGACTCATCCATTCCCAGTCTCTATTCAAGCCTAAGTTAATTGTATCCAGTTTGCAAATTAATTCCAATTCAGCAGTCTCTCATTGGAGTCTGTTTTTGAAGCTTTTTTGTTGAAGTATAGCCACTCTTAGGTCTGTGATCGAGTGACCAGAGAGATTGAAGTGTTCTCCAACTGGTTTTTGAATGTTATAATTCTTGACGTCTGATTTGTGTCCATTCATTCTTTTACGTAGAGACTGTCCAGTTTGGCCAATGTACATGGCAGAGGGGCATTGCTGGCACATGATGACATATATCACATTGGTAGATGCGCAGGTGAACGAGCCTCTGATAGTGTGGCTGATGTGATTAGGCCCTATGATGGTATCCCCTGAATAGATATGTGGACAGAGTTGGCAACGGGCTTTGTTGCAAGGATAGGTTCCTGGGTTAGTGGTTCTGTTGTGTGGTGTGTGGTTGCTGGTGAGTATTTGCTTCAGATTGGGGGGCTGTCTGTAAGCAAGGACTGGTCTATCTCCCAAGATCTGAGAGAGCGATGGCTCGTCCTTCAGGATAGGTTGTAGATCCTTGATGATGCGTTGGAGGGGTTTTAGTTGGGGGCTGAAGGTGATGGCTAGTGGCGTTCTGTTGTTTTCTTTGTTGGGCCTGTCCTGTAGTAGGTGACTTCTGGGTACTCTTCTGGCTCTGTCAATCTGTTTCTTCACTTCAGCAGGTGGGTACTGTAGTTGTAGGAATGCATGATAGAGATCTTGTAGGTGTTTGTCTCTGTCTGAGGGGTTGGAGCAAATGCGGTTATATCGTAGCGCTTGGCTGTAGACAATGGATCGAGTGGTATGATCTGGATGAAAGCTAGAGGCATGTAGGTAGGAATAGCGGTCAGTAGGTTTCCGATATAGGGTGGTGTTTATGTGACCATCGCTTATTAGCACCGTAGTGTCCAGGAAGTGGATCTCTTGTGTGGACTGGTCCAGGCTGAGGTTGATGGTGGGAAGGAAATTGTTGAAATCATGGTGGAATTCCTCAAGAGCTTCTTTTCCATGGGTCCAGATGATGAAGATGTCATCAATGTAGCGCAAGTAGAGTAGGGGCATTAGGGAATGAGAGCTGAGGAAGCGTTGTTCTAAGTCAGCCATAAAAATGTTGGCATACTGTGGGGCCATGCGGGTACCCATCGCAGTGCCGCTGATTTGAAGGTATACATTGTCACCAAATGTGAAATAGTTATGGGTCAGGACAAAGTCACAAAGTTCAGCCACCAGGTTAGCCGTGACAGTATCGGGGATACTGTTCCTGACGGCTTGTAGTCCATCTTTGTGTGGAATGTTGGTGTAGAGGCTTCTACATCCATAGTGGCTAGGATGGTGTTTTTAGGAAGATCACCAATGGACTGTAGTTTCCTCAGGAAATCGGTGGTGTCTCGAAGATAGCTGGGAGTGCTGGTAACGAAGGGCCTGAGGAGGGAGTCTACATAGCCAGACAATCCTGCTGTCAGGGTGCCAATGCCTGAGATGATGGGGCGTCCAGGATTTCCAGGTTTATGGATCTTGGGTAGCAGATAGAATACCCCAGGTCCTGGCTCCAGGGGTGTGTCTGTGCGGATTTGTTCTTGTGCTTTTTCAGGGAGTTTCTTGAGCAAATGCTGTAGTTTCTTTTGGTAACTCTCAGTGGGATCAGAGGGTAATGGCTTGTAGAAAGTGGTGTTGGAGAGCTGCCTAGTAGCCTCTTGTTCATACTCTGACCTATTCATGATGACGACAGCACCTCCTTTGTCAGCCTTTTTGATTATGATGTCAGAGTTGTTTCTGAGGCTGTGGATGGCACTGTGTTCTGCATGGCTGAGGTTATGGGGTAAGCGATGCTGCTTTTCCACAATTTCAGCTCGTGCACGTCGGCGGAAGCAGTCTATGTAGAAATCCAGGCTGCTGTTTCGACCTTCAGGAGGAGTCCACCTAGAATCCTTCTTTTTGTAGTGTTGGCAGGAAGGTCTCTGTGGGTTAATATGTTGGTCAGAGGTGTGTTGGAAATATTCCTTGAGTCTGAGACGTCGAAAATAGGATTCTAGGTCACCACAGAACTGTATCATGTTCGTGGGGGTGGAGGGGCAAAAGGAGAGGCCCCGAGATAGGACAGATTCTTCCGCTGGGCTAAGAGTATAGTTGGATAGATTAACAATATTGCTGGGTGGGTTACGGGAACCATTGTTGTGGCCCCTTGTGGCATATAGTAGTTTAGATAGCTTAGTGTCCTTTTTCTTTTGTAGAGAATCAAAGTGTATTTTGTAAATGGCTTGTCTAGTTTTTGTAAAGTCCAGCCACGAGGAAGTTTGTGTGGAAGGTTGGTTCTTTATGAGAGTATCCAGTTTTGAGAGCTCATTCTTAATCTTTCCCTGTTTGCTGTAGAGGATGTTGATCAGGTGGTTCCGCAGTTTCCTTGAGAGTGTGTGGCACAAGCTGTCAGCATAGTCTGTTTTTATGGCTGACTTAGAACAACGCTTCCTCAGCTCTCGTTCCCTAATGCCCCTACTCTACTTGCGCTACATTGATGACATCTTCATCATCTGGACCCATGGAAAAGAAGCTCTTGAGGAATTCCACCATGATTTCAACAATTTCCATCCCACCATCAACCTCAGCCTGGACCAGTCCACACAAGAGATCCACTTCCTGGACACTACGGTGCTAATAAGCGATGGTCACATAAACACCACCCTATATCGGAAACCTACTGACCGCTATTCCTACCTACATGCCTCTAGCTTTCATCCAGATCATACCACTCGATCCATTGTCTACAGCCAAGCGCTACGATATAACCGCATTTGCTCCAACCCCTCAGACAGAGACAAACACCTACAAGATCTCTATCATGCATTCCTACAACTACAGTACCCACCTGCTGAAGTGAAGAAACAGATTGACAGAGCCAGAAGAGTACCCAGAAGTCACCTACTACAGGACAGGCCCAACAAAGAAAACAACAGAACACCACTAGCCATCACCTTCAGCCCCCAACTAAAACCCCTCCAACGCATCATCAAGGATCTACAACCTATCCTGAAGGACGAGCCATCGCTCTCTCAGATCTTGGGAGACAGACCAGTCCTTGCTTACAGACAGCCCCCCAATCTGAAGCAAATACTCACCAGCAACCACACACCACACAACAGAACCACTAACCCAGGAACCTATCCTTGCAACAAAGCCCGTTGCCAACTCTGTCCACATATCTATTCAGGGGATACCATCATAGGGCCTAATCACATCAGCCACACTATCAGAGGCTCGTTCACCTGCGCATCTACCAATGTGATATATGTCATCATGTGCCAGCAATGCCCCTCTGCCATGTACATTGGCCAAACTGGACAGTCTCTACGTAAAAGAATGAATGGACACAAATCAGACGTCAAGAATTATAACATTCAAAAACCAGTTGGAGAACACTTCAATCTCTCTGGTCACTCGATCACAGACCTAAGAGTGGCTATACTTCAACAAAAAAGCTTCAAAAACAGACTCCAACGAGAGACTGCTGAATTGGAATTAATTTGCAAACTGGATACAATTAACTTAGGCTTGAATAGAGACTGGGAATGGATGAGTCATTACACAAAGTAAAACTATTTCCCCATGGTATTTCTCCCTCCCACCCCAGCCCCCACTGTTCCTCTGATATTCTTAAAAAGAAAAGGAGTACTTGTGGCACCTTAGAGACTAACAAATTTATTAGAGCATAAGCTTTCGTGAGCTACAGCTCACTTCATCGGATGCATTTTTTTTTTCCACCAAATGCATCCGATGAAGTGAGCTGTAGCTCACGAAAGCTTATGCTCTAATAAATTTGTTAGTCTCTAAGGTGCCACAAGTACTCCTTTTCTTTTTGAGAATACAGACTAACACGGCTGCTACTCTGAAACCTCTGATATTCTTGTTAACTGCTGGAATTAGCCTACCTGCTTGTCACCATGAAAGGTTTTCCTCCTTCCCCCCCCCGCTGTTGGTGATGGCTTATCTTAAGTGATCACTCTCCTTACAGTGTGTATGATAAACCCATTGTTTCATGTTCTCTGTGCGTGTGTATATAAATCTCTCCTCTGTTTTTTCCACCAAATGCATCCGATGAAGTGAGCTGTAGCTCACGAAAGCTTATGCTCTAATAAATTTGTTAGTCTCTAAAGTGCCACAAGTACTCCTTTTCTTTTTATGTATACATATAGACACACTCTCTCTATATATTTAGTATATATGTATTTATATATAATATAATATAATATAATATAATATAACATTTTATTTAGATATCTATCTGTATATCTATATCTATAAAATTCCCACAGTAAGTTAATAACTTAGTGCAGGTCGATAACTCAGTTGGTTAATAACATAATAAAAGCATCCTGATTGGTTAATACCTTGGATGGGTTCATAATTAAATCATACCAGGTGCTGCAAAGGCCCCCGAGAAACACATTAAAAAGCCCCCTGGGGCTGGAGAGCTACAGTGTGAGTGTCTCTGGCTTAACCCAATCTCTGTTAGAGGCCAGAGCGAGACCTGCTCTGGAGGGTGGATATTCTCACGTCCTCAGATGCGGGGTCCTTATGTGAAGCAGTCCCCGCTAGTCATGCTCAGAGACAGGTTATTGAGCTAAGCGAACTTGACTTGAAGCCCATTGGGAATTCCTGATCTCCTGAGGGAGAAATGCAGCGCTGTCTTCTGTAGGTGGTCCCCAGAAGGGTTATGGGATTGCTGCTGGGAACGAGAGCTGGTTGCTTGTCTGATTGATTCCCTCGAGGGAAGCCATGAGATGTGAGCTCTGTGTTTCTGTTTTACAAGGAGCTGAGTGAGGAGACGAGGAATTTTCCCTCTCCCCTTTCCACCTCCTAAACCTGCTTGTGACCAGTGTCTCACCCCGCTTCTAATGCAGATGTGAGTGTGAAAGGGCCCCAAGTGAGTCTAGACAATCCGCTCCCCCTTTTTGTATCTGCCCCGCTTTGCTCTGCGTCACTGTGTGTCTCTGGCGCAGTAATACATGGCGGTGTCTGCAGCCGCGAGGGAGGCCAGCTGCAGGGAGACCTGGTTCTTGGAGGTATCTGCAGAGATGGTGGTCCGGCTTTGGAGAGACGCGGCAATCCACTTTCTCCCGTCGTGTGGGTATATACGTGCTACCCACTCCAGCCCTTTCCTGGGGGGCTGCCCGACCCAGCTCCACGAGTAGCAGCTGTCAGTGATGGAGACACCCGAGACAGCGCAGTTCAGTGTGAGGGTCTGTCCGGGCTTCACCACGCCCGGGCCGGACTCGACCAGCTGCACCTGAGAGAGGACACCTGAAACAGAGGGAAATAAGTTATGGAAGTAATTAGGCAGCCAATGAATCTGTGGATCTGTCCCCAATTTCCCCGCTCTCTAATACACACTCACAGGTAGGGGCCGATAACAGGGAAAGGAAAAGCCACAGAGATTTCACTCTTTTTTTTCATAAAAGAAGGGAAACGCCTCAGTGGGCAGGACCGGGCAGTTCCGTGTCTGGGGAGAAACTGAGACTCCCCTACTCAGGGGTTTGTATTTAAACAGGAACCGCCGGGGGCAGGGATTTGCGTGCGGGTTTCACCCAGCGGGTATAAAGGGAGGGATCCCCCTAGGTAGGGAGCTGTCTGGTCGGAAGCAGAGTCACGGATCCTCTTCGTGTCTTAGGGTATGTCTACACTACGAAATTAGGTCGAATTTATAGAAGTTGGTTTTGTAGAAAGTGTTTTTATGCAGTTGATTGTGTGTGTCCCCACAGAAATTCTCTAAGTGCATGTAGTCGGCAGAGTGTGTCCGCAGTACCGAGTCAACCGTCGACTTCCGGACTGTTGTGCTGTGGGTGGCTATCCCACAGTTCCCGCAGTCTCCGCTGCCCATTTGAATTCTGGGTTGAAATCCCAGTGCCTGATGGGGCTAAAACATTGTTGCGCATGGTTCTGGGTACATATCGTCAGGCCCCCGTTCCCTCCCTCCTTCCGTAAAAGCAAGGGCAGACAATCGTTTTGTGCCTTTTTTCTTGAGTTACCTGTGCAGATGCCATACCACGGAAAGCATGGAGCCCACTCAGCTAACCGTCACCGTATGTCTCCTGCGTGCTGGCGGACGTGGTACTGCATTGCTACACAGCAGCAGTTTATTGCCTTTTGGCAGCAGACAGTGCAGTATGACTGGTAGCCGTCGTCGACATAATCCTGGGTGCTCTTTTAACCAGGCGCCTGGGCAAACATGGGAGTGACTCAGCCAGGTCATTTCCCTTGTTTCATCTCATGGCGATTGAGTTCTACTGGCAGTGCACTGTCTTTTAATCTGCAGCCAGCAGAAGATGATGGCCAGTAGTCATACTGCACCGTCTTCTGCTGAGCACCCAGGAGGTGACGATGGCTAGCAGTCGTACTGCGCAGTCTGCTGCCAGCAAGATGTATAAAGATAGATGAAGTGGCTCAAAACAAGAAATAGACCAGATTTGTTTTGTATTCATTTTCTCCTCCCTCCCTCCCTCTGTGAAATCGACGGTCTGCTAAACCCAGTTTTGCGTTCTATCCTTGAGGTTTTGAGTTCTATCCTTGAGGCAGCCATTCAGTTTCTCGCAAAGCCACCCCCTTTGTTGATTTTAATTCCCTGTAAGCCAACCCTGTAAGCCATGTCATCAATCGCCCCTCCCTCCGTCAGGGCAACAGCAGACAATCCTTCCACACCTTTTTCTGTGCAGACGCCATGCCACGGCAAGCATGGAGCCCGCTCAGATCACTTTGGCAATTAGGAGCACATTAAACATCACATGCATTATCCAGCAGTATATGCAGCACCAGAACCTGGCAAAGCAAAACCGGGCGAGTAGGCAACGTCAGCCTGGTGACAAGAGTGATGAAGACATGGATATAGACTTCTCTCAAAGCATGGGCCCTGGCAATATGGGCATCATGGTGCTAATGGGGCAGGTTCATGCAGTGGAACGCCGATTCTGGGCTCGGGAAACAAGCACAGACTGATGGGACCACATAGTGTTGCAGTTCTGGGATGATTCCCAGTGGCTGCGAAACTTTCTCATACGTAAGGGCACTTTCATGGAACTTTGTGACTTGCTTTCCCCTGCCCTGAGGCGCAAGAATACCAAGATGAGAGCAGCCCTCACAGTTGAGAAGCAAGTGGCAATAGCCCTGTGAAAGCTTGCAACACCAGCCAGCTACCGGTCAGGCGGGAATCAATTTGGAGTGGGCAAATCTACTGTGGGGGCTGCTGTGATGCAAGTAGCCAACGCAATCAAAGACCTGCTGATATCAAGGGTAGTGACCCTTGGAAATGTGCAGGTCATAGTGGATGGCTTTGGTGCAATGGGATTCCCTAACTGTGGTGGGGCCATAGATGGAACCCATCTCCCTATCTTGGCACCGGAGCACCAAGCCAGCGAGCACATAAACCGTAAGGGGTACTTTCCAATAGTGCTGCAAGCACTGGTGGATCACAAGGGACGTTTCACCAACATCAACGTGGGATGGCCTGGAAAGGTACATGACGCTCGCATCTTCAGGAACTCTGGTCTGTTTCAAAAGCTGCAGGAAGGGACTTTATTCCCAGACCAGAAAATAACCATTGGGGATGTTGAAATGCCTATAGTTATCCTTGAGGACCCAGCCTACCCCTTAATGCCATGGCTCATGAAGCCATACACCGACAGCCTGGACAGGTTCAACTACAGGCTGAGCAAGTGCAGAATGTTAGTAGAATGTGCATTTGGACGTTTAAAAGCGGGCTGGCGCAATTTACTGACTCAGTTAGACCTCAGCGAAACCAATGCATCCGATGAAGTGAGCTGTAGCTCACGAAAGCTTATGCTCTAATAAATTTGTTAGTTTCTAAGGTGCCACAAGTACTCCTTTTCTTTTTGCGAATACAGACTAACACGGCTGCTACTCTGAAACCTGTCATTATGCAAGGCACTGAATTTAGCCGTATAGAGTGGAAATCTGTCAACTTCATGAAAAAACTCGCACAGATACAGACAGACATTATCTTCCTCTCCAAATGCAAACAGATGGACATCATACCGAAAGGACTGAAGGTAAAAAATCCATTACAATCTACATACCACACAGACTATGCTGACAGCTTGTGCCACACACTCTCAAAGAAACTGCGGAACCACCTGATCAACATCCTCTACAGCAAACAGGGAAAGATTAAGAATGAGCTCTCAAAACTGGATACTCTCATAAAGAACCAACCTTCCACACAAACTTCCTCGTGGCTGGACTTTACAAAAACTAGACAAGCCATTTACAAAACACACTTTGCTTCTCTACAAAAGAAAAAGGACACTAAGCTATCTAAACTACTATATGCCACAAGGGGCCACAACAATGGTTCCTGTAACCCACCCAGCAATATTGTTAATCTATCCAACTATACTCTTAGCCCAGCAGAAGAATCTGTCCTATCTCGGGGCCTCTCCTTTTGCCCCTCCACCCCCACGAACATGATACAGTTCTGTGGTGACCTAGAATCCTATTTTCGACGTCTCAGACTCAAGGAATATTTCCAACACACCTCTGACCAACATATTAACCCACAGAGACCTTCCTGCCAATACTACAAAAAGAAGGATTCTGGGTGGACTCCTCCTGAAGGTCGAAACAGCAGCCTGGATTTCTACATAGACTGCTTCCGCCGACGTGCACGAGCTGAAATTGTGGAAAAGCAGCATCGCTTACCCCATAACCTCAGCCATGCAGAACACAGTGACATCCACAGCCTCAGAAACAACTCTGACATCATAATCAAAAAGGCTGACAAAGGAGGTGCTGTCGTCATCATAAATAGGTCGGAGTATGAACAAGAGGCTGCTAGGCAACTCTCCAACACCACTTTCTACAAGCCATTACCCTCTGATCCCACTGAGGATTACCAAAAGAAACTACACCATCTGCTCAAGAAACTCCCTGAAAAAGCACAAGAACAAATCCGCACAGACACACCCCTGGAGCCCCGACCTGGGGTATTCTATCTGCTACCCAAGATCCATAAACCTGGAAATCCTGGACGCCCCATCATCTCAGGCATTGGCACCCTGACAGCAGGATTGTCTGGCTATGTAGACTCCCTCCTCAGGCCCTTCGTTACCAGCACTCCCAGCTATCTTCGAGACACCACCGATTTCCTGAGGAAACTACAGTCCATTGGTGATCTTCCTAAAAACACCATCCTAGCCACTATGGATGTAGAAGCCCTCTACACCAACACTCCACACAAAGATGGACTACAAGCCGTCAGGAACAGTATCCCCGATACTGTCACGGCTAACCTGGTGGCTGAACTTTGTGACTTTGTCCTGACCCATAACTATTTCACATTTGGTGACAATGTATACCTTCAAATCAGCGGCACTGCGATGGGTACCCGCATGGCCCCACAGTATGCCAACATTTTTATGGCTGACTTAGAACAACGCTTCCTCAGCTCTCGTCCCCTAATGCCCCTACTCTACTTGTGCTACATTGATGACATCTTCATCATCTGGACCCATGGAAAAGAAGCCCTTGAGGAATTCCACCATGATTTCAACAATTTCCATCCCACCATCAACCTCAGCCTGGACCAGTCCACACAAGAGATCCACTTCCTGGACACTACGGTGCTAATAAGCGATGGTCACATAAACACCACCCTATATCGGAAACCTACTGACCGCTATTCCTACCTACATGCCTCTAGCTTTCATCCAGATCATACCACTCGATCCATTGTCTACAGCCAAGCGCTACGATATAACCGCATTTGCTCCAACTCCTCAGACAGAGACAAACACCTACAAGATCTCTATCATGCATTCCTACAACTACAATACCCACCTGCTGAAGTGAAGAAACAGATTGACAGAGCCAGAAGAGTACCCAGAAGTCACCTACTACAGGACAGGCCCAACAAAGAAAACAACAGAACGCCACTAGCCATCACCTTCAGCCCCCAACTAAAACCTCTCCAACGCATCATCAAGGATCTACAACCTATCCTGAAGGATGACCCATCACTCTCACAGATCTTGGGAGACAGACCAGTCCTTGCTTACAGACAGCCCCCCAATCTGAAGCAAATACTCACCAGCAACCACACACCACACAACAGAACCACTAACCCAGGAACCTATCCTTGCAACAAAGCCCGTTGTCAACTCTGTCCACATATCTGTTCAGGGGATACCATCATAGGGCCTAATCACATCAGCCACACTATCAGAGGCTCGTTCACCTGCGCATCTACCAATGTGATATATGCCATCATGTGCCAGCAATGCCCCTCTGCCATGTACATTGGCCAAACTGGACAGTCTCTACGTAAAAGAAAGAATGGACACAAATCAGACGTCAAGAATTATAACATTCAAAAACCAGTTGGAGAACACTTCAATCTCTCTGGTCACTCGATCACAGACCTAAGAGTGGCTATCCTTCAACAAAAAAGCTTCAAAAACAGACTCCAACGAGAGACTGCTGAATTGGAATTAATTTGCAAACTGGATACAATTAACTTAGGCTTGAATAGAGACTGGGAATGGATGAGTCATTACACAAGTAGAACTATTTCCCCATGGTATTTCTCCTCCCCACCCCACCCCCCACTGTTCCTCTGATATTCTTGTTAACTGCTGGAATTAGCCTACCTGCTTGTCACCGTGAAAGGTTTTCCTCCTTTCCCCCCCCTCGCTGCTGGTGATGGCTTATCTTAAGTGATCACTCTCCTTATAGTGTGTATGATAAACCCATTGTTTCATGTTCTCTGTGTGTGTGTATATAAATCTCTCCTCTGTTTTTTCCACCAAATGCATCCGATGAAGTGAGCTGTAGCTCACGAAAGCTTATGCTCTAATAAATTTGTTAGTCTCTAAGGTGCCACAAGTACTCCTTTTCTTTTTGCGAATATTCCCACTGTGATTACTGCCTGCTGTGTGCTCCACAATATCTGTGAGAGTAAGGGGGAAACGTTTATGGCAGGATGGAAGGTTGAGGCAAATCGCCTGGCTGCTGGTTACGCACAGCTAGACACCAGGGTGGTTAGAAGAGCACAGGAGGGCGTGGTGCGCATCCGAGAAGCTTTGAAAACCAGTTTCATGACTGGCCAGGCTACGGTGTGAAAGTTCTGTTTGTTTCTCCTTGATGAAACCTGCCGCCCCTTGGTTCACTCTACTTCCCTGTAAGCTAACCACCCTCCCCACCTACCTTCGATCACCGCTTGCAGAGGCAATAAAGTCATTGTTGCTTCACATTCATGCATTCTTTATTAATTCATCACACAAATAGGGGGATAACTACCAAGGTAGCCCAGGATGGGTGGTGGAGGAGAGAAGCACCAGGAGGGGAGGTGGAGGAGGGAAGGAGAAGGCCACACAACACTTTAAAAGTTTAAAACTTTACAACTTATTGAATGCCAGCCTTCTGTTGCTTGGGCAATCCTCTGGGATGGGAGTGGCTGTGTGGCTTGAGGCCCCCCCACCGCGTTCTTGGGCATCTGGGTGAGGAGGCTATGGAACTTGGGGAGGAGGGCGGTTGGTTACACAGGGGCTGTAGCTGCGGTCTGTGCTTCTGCTGCCTTTTCTGCAGCTCAACCATATGCTGGAGCATATTAGTTTGATCCTCCAGCAGCCTCAGCATTGCATCCTGCCTCCTCTCATCATGCTGCTGCCACCTTTCAGCTTCAGCCTTCTCTTCAGCCTGCCACTAACTCTCTTCAGCCCGCCACCTCTCCTCCCGGTCATTTTGTGCTTTCCTGAACTCTGACATTGTTTGCTTCCACGCATTTGTCTGTGCTCTGTCAGTGTGGGAGGACAACATGAGCTCAGAGAACATTTCATCGTGAGTGCATTTTTTTCACCTTCTAATCTTCGCTAGCCTCTGGGAAGGAGAAGATCCTGTGATCCTTGAAACACATGCAGCTGGTGGAGAAAAAAAAGGGACAGTGATATTTAAAAAGACATAGTTTATAGAACAATGGGTACACCCTTTCACGGTAAACCTTGCTGTTAACATCACATACATAGCACATGTGCTTTCGTTACAAGGTCGCATTTTGCCTCCCCCCAGCGTGTTGCTAGCCCCTCCACCTTCCCCGTGGCTAACAGCGGGGAACATTTCTGTTCAGCCATAGGCAAACAGCCCAGCAAGAACGGGCACCTCTCAATGTCCCCTTAAGAAAAGCACCCTATTTCAACCAGGTGACCATGAATGATATCACTCTGCTGAGGTTTCAGAGTAGCAGCCATGTTAGTCTGTATTCGCAAAAAGAAAAGGAGTACTTGTGGCACCTTAGAGACTAACAAATTTATTTGAGCATAAGCTTTCGTGAGCTACAGCTCACTTCATCGGATGCATCCTTTTATTTGTATTTTTTATTTTTTACTCTCCTGAGGATAACACAGAGAGATAAAGAACGGATGTTGTTTGAACACCAGCAAACATACACTGCAATGCTTTGTTCTGCAATGATTCCCGAGTACGTGCTACTGGCCTGGAGTGGTAAAGTGTCCTACCATGGTGGATGGAATAAGGCTGCCCTCCCCAGAAGCCTTTTGCAAAGGCTTTGGGAGTATATCCAGGAGAGCCATGAATGCCAGGGCAAATTAATCATTAAACATGCTTGCTTTCAAACCATATATAGTATTTTAAAAGGTACACTCACCAGAGGTCCCTTCTCTTCCTGGCGGGTCCGGGAAGCAGCCTTGGGTGGATTTGGGGGGTACTGGCTCCAGGTCCAGGGTGAGAAACAGTTCCTGGCTGTTGGGAAAACCGGTTTCTCCCCTTGTTTGCTGTGAGCTATCTACAACCTCATCATCATCATCTTCCTTGTCCCCAAAACCTGCTTCCGTGTTGCCTCCATCTGCATTGAAGGAGTCGAACAACATGGCTGGGGTAGTGGTGGCTGAACCCCCTAAAATGGCATGCAGGTCATCATAGAAGCGGCATGTTTTGGGCTCTGACCCGGAGCAGCCATTTGCGTCTCTGGTTTTCTGGTAGGCTTGCCTCAGCTCCTTAAGTTTCACGCGGCACTGCTTCGGGTCCCTGTTATGGCCTCTGTCCTTCTTGCCCTGGGAGATTTTCTCAAATGTTTTGGCATTTTGAAAACTGGAACATAGTTCTGATAGCATGGATTCCTCTCCCCATACAGCGATCAGATCCCGTATCTTCCATTTTGTCCATCACTCTTTTGCGATTCTGGGACTCCATCATGGTCACCTCTGCTGATGAGCTCTGCATGGTCACCTGCAGCTTGCCACGCTGGCCAAACAGGAAATTGAAATTCAAAAGTTCACAGGCCTTTTCCTGTCTACCTGGCCAGTGCATCTGAGTTGAGAGTGCTGTCCAGAGCGGTCACAATGGAGCACTCTGGGATAGCTCCCGGAGGCCAACACCGTCTAATTGTGTCCACAGTACCCCAAATTTGACCTTGCAAGGCTGATTTCAGTGCAAATCCCCTTGTCGGGGGTGGAGTAAGGAAATCGATTTTAAGAGCCCTTTAAGTCGAAAAAAAGGGCTTCGTCGTGTGGATGGGTGCAGGGTTAAATTGATTTAATGCTGCTAAATTCGACCTCAACTCCTAGTGTAGATCAGGGCTCAGGGTGTGACCCAAAGTCAATTCACTTTCATTGGAGCCATTCAAAAGGAAGCAAGGGATGGTGGATCGGGTCCCTACACTGGGGGTTTTAATCCAGCCTTCCAGCCGCGCCTGCTGGAAATGCCCTGGGCTGAGCTGGAAAATACAGACAAGAGAGAGGAGATGTCCAGAGACATGAGACTCTCCCGGGAGTGTCTGATGGGGAAGGAGTTGCATCTACGGGGAGCCAAAGGCTGGTTCCAGGCACCAGAGTGTGAGAATCCGCTTCAGGGAAAGGGGAGAGAGCTGGGCAGGGAGGGTAGATGCAGGTTCTGGGCTCTGTCAGAATAAAGACCGTGAGGGCAGTAACCCAGGGACAGTCTAGAGCGCACGAGCAGGGGAAACGCATCGCCTTAGTGTCCGGTGCTTTTCCTGTAGCAGGGACACTTCTGATGGGGAGAGACAGTGTGAGAGAGACACTGCTGGGCCCTATTGTGGGGAGTGTAACTTGCTCCAGGGGTATGTCAGTGCTGAAGACCAGCCGGTCTCTCATGCTTACCTGTAAAGTATCCGGTGACCCCATTCCAAGCTATGCCCGGTTCAACTGGGTTCGGGACATCTCTGAGAAAAGCATGAATGGCTCGGAGACAACCAATATTCTGGGCTCATACACTCTTCTCTTTCTCTCAAACACCGGGACCTCCAAGGAGAAATCAGACAAAATGCTTGGTCATGACTCAGAGGCAAAGGGGAACAAGATAGACTGGAGTAAGGCACATTTACACTGGTATTACCTCATACAAACGAGGCATTGCACTGTTATACCCTCATGGGTGAGAACATTAATCTCCTAACTCAAACACATATGGATACAAAAGCTGTGTGTAGCTGAGAGCTCTAGGGACTCATGACTGATTGAGCCATGGTCTACACTACGAGGTTAGGTCGAATGTAGCTGCCTTAGGTCTATTTTATAAGCAATGAGGCTACACAACCAACCCCATTCCTTCGACCTAAAGGGCTCTTAAAATCGACTGCTGTACTCCTCCCTGACGAGGGGAGTAATGCTAAAATCGACCTTTCTGGGTCGAATTTGGGGTAATGTAGACACAATTCAATGGTATTAGCCTCCGGGAGCTATCCCAGAGTGCTCCATTGTGACCACTCTGGACAGCACTCTCAACTCCGATGCACTAGCCAGGCACACAGGAAAAGCCCCAGGAGCTTTTGAATTTCATTTCCTGTTTGGCCAGCGTGGCGAGCTCAGCAGCACAGGTGACCGTGCAGTCCCAGAATCGCAAATGAACTCCAGCATGGAGTGAACGGGAGACACTGGATCTGATTGCTGTGTGCGGAGAAGGATCTGTGCAGGCAGAACTCTGATTAAAAAGAAGAAATGCTAATATATATGCCAAAATTGCACAGGACATGGTGGAGAGAGGCTACACCAGGGACACTCCAGTTAAGGAGCTCAGGCAAGCCTACCACAAGACAAAGGAGGCAAACTGATGCTCTGGGTCAGAGCCCCATACATGCCGCTTCTATGATCAGCTGCGTGCCATTCTAGGGGGGGACCCTACCAGTACCCCACCACTGTCCATGGAGACCTACAAGGGGGGAGTCTCACACAACATGGAGGAGGATTTTGTGGAGGAGGAGGAGGGGAATGTGCAACAGGCAAGCAGAGAATCAAGCAGAGAAGTGTACATTGTAACTACAGTACAGGGTTTAAAAGCAATTGTGTTTAATGTTTGATTTGCCCTGAAGACTTGGCATTCATGGCCAGTACAGCTAATGGAAAAGTCTGTTAATGTGTCTGGGGATGGAGTGAGAATCCTCCAGGGACATTGCCATGAAGCTGTCCTGGAGGTACTCTGAAAGCCTTTGCGGAAGGTTTCTGGGGAGGGCTGCCTTATTTCATCCTCCATGGTAGGACACTCTACCACGCCAAGCCAGTAGCAAGTAGGCTGGAATCATTGCAGCACAAAGCATGGTAGCGAATGGTCATGGGTTTTGGTCGCATTCATGCAACATTCTGTCTTTACCTTTCTGTCTCAGCCTCAGGGGAGTGATATCATTCACGGTCACCTGGTTGAAATAGGGAAATTTTTGAAAGGGAATAGTCAAAGGACCCCGTTCATACTGGGATGTTTGCACTTGGCTAAAAGGGATCATCCTGGAGAATAGCCACACGGTGGGGGGAGGGGTGTGCTGCACATCCAACCCAAAACCACAGCCACTTCTTTTAAAAGGCAAACCCAACTGGCATTGCTTCTTATGGGAAAGGAGGGCGCTGCAGTTTGAAACTATTTCCACATGTTATGAAGGTGGAAGAAGCCAACCCCGCATACCCTTTTTGGCTTACCATGGCTACCTGGAAACCAAATTCTGTTGCCCAGCCTTACCATACCTGCAGGCGCTCAATATAAACGGTAAAATGCGACTTTATATCTAAAGCACATGTGCTGTCTGCTGTGAATTGCTTGATTCACTGTGAAAGAGTCTCCCTTTTCTTCTTAGAAATGTATCTTCTTAAATTTTACTCTCCCTTTTTATGCCCGCTGCAGGTACAAATGTTTCTATTCTCCCCGTATCATCTCCGTCCCTGAGGTTATTGCAGATTAGAAGGCGAAAAAAACGCACTCACGATGACATGTTTTCCAAGCTCATGCAGTCCTCCCCTACTGATAGGGCATAGCTGAATGCATGGAGGCATTCGGTGGCAGAGGCCAGGAAAGCATTCACTGAGCATGATCAGACCATTCAGGACGAGATGCTGAGGCAAATGGTGGAGCAAACGGACATGATCATGCATCTGGTGGAGCTGCAGGAAAGGCAACAAGAGCTCAGACCACCACTGCATCCATTGTAAAACTGTCTGCCTTCCTCCCTAAGTCCCATATCCTCCTGACCCAGACGGCCAAGAATGCGGGGAGGGAGGCTCCAGGCACCCAGCCACTCCACTCTAGAGGATAGCCCAAGCAACAGAAGGCTGTCATTCAAACAGTTTTGATTTGTAGTCTGGCTACAATAAGCAATGTGGACTTGTCCGTCGCTCCTCCCCCACCTCACCCAGGCTACCTTGTCAGTGATCTCACTTTTTAAAAAATCAATAAAGAATGCATGGATTCAAAACAATAGGGACTTTATTTGCTTTGCCAGCTGTGGTCGAAGTCGGGAGGGGGATAAGCTTAGAGGGGAGTAAATTCAACAAAGAGGGCAGTTTTGCATCAAGGAGAAACACACACAAATGTCACACTGTAGCCTGGACAGTCATGAAATTGGTTTTCAAAGACTCTCTGATGTACAACACATCTAGCTGTGCTCTTTAATCGCCCTACCGTCCTGCTGTTCAAAACTGGCTGCCAGGCGATTTGCCTCACCCTCCCACCCTGCCATAAATGTCTCTCCCTTACTCTCACAGATGTTATGGAGCACACAGCAAGCAGCAATAACAATGGGAATATTGGTTTCTCTGAGGTCTAACCTAGTCAGCAAACAGCGGCAGCGAGCTTGTAAATGTCCAAAGGCAAATTCTACCACCATTCTGCACTTGATCAGCCTGTAGTTGAACTGTTCCTTACTACTGTCCAGGCTGCCTGTGTACGGTTTCATGAACCATGGCATTAAGGGGTAGGCTGGGTCCTCAAGGATAACTATAGGCATTTCAACATCCCCAACATTAATTTTCTGGTCTGGAAAGCAAGTCCCTTTTTGCAACTGTTCGAACAGCCTGGAGTTCCTAAAGATGGCAACATCATGCTCCTTTCCTGACCATCCCACATTGCTGTTAGTGAAACATCCGTTGTGATCCACCAGTGCTTGTAACACCATTGAGAAGTACCCCTTGTGGTTTATGTACTGGCTGGCAAGGCGGTCTGGTGCCAAGATAGGGATATGTGTTCCATCTCCCCACCACAGTTAGGGAACCCAATTCAGGAAAGCCATCCACTGTGACCTGCACATTTCCCAGAGTCACTACCCTTGCTAGCAGAAGATTAGTGATTGCCTTGTGCTCCTTGGATCACAGCAGCCCCCACGGTAGATTTGCCCACTCTGAACTGATTCCCGACCGACTGGTAGCAGTCAGAAGTTGCAAGCTTTCACAGGGCTATCGCCACTCACTTCTCAACTGTCGGGACAGATCTCATCTTGATATTCCTGCACTTCAGGGCAGGGGAAAGCAACTCACACAGTTCCATGAACGTGGCCTTACGCATGCGAAACTGTCACAGCCACTGGGAATCATCCCATTCCTGCAACATTATGCAGTCCCACCAGTCTGTTCTTGTTTTACGGGCCCAGAATTAGCATTCCACTGTATCAACCTGCCCCACTGCTGCCATGATGTCCCAATTGCCACATCCCATGCTTTCAGGAATGTCTGTGTCCATATCCTCCTCACAATAGTCCTCATGCTGGTGTCTCTTAGCCCAGTTCTGCACATACTGCAGGATAATGTGTGAGGTATTTACAATGCTCACAACAGCAGCGGTGAGCTGAGTGGGCTCCATGCTTGCCATGCTATGGCGTCTGCATGGGTAACCCAGGCAAAAAGGCATGAAACTATTGTTTGCCATTGTTTTCAAGGAGGGAGGGAGGGACAGAGCAGAGACTGATGACATGTACCCAAAACCACCTGCAACAATGTTTTTGCCTCATCAGGCATTGGGAACTTAACCCAGAATTCCAATGGGCAGTGGGGACTATGGGATAGCAATCCACAGTGCACCATTCCATGAGTTGATGCTCACCATGGTATTGAGCAAAAAGAAAAGGAGTACCGGTGGCACCTTAGAGACTAACAAATTTATTAGAGCATAAGCTTTCGTGAGCTACAGCTCACTTCATCGGATGCTCTCCGCCGACCTACTTCTCTTAGTGGGGACATACACGATCGACTGTAAAAATCGCTTTCTAAAGATCGACTTCTATAAATCAACCTAATTTTGTAGTGTAGACATAAACAAAGTTGCACCAGTTTGACTTAGGTATTGTCTGCAGGAGAAATTAGTTTTGTTATAAACGAAACAGTGAATTTAAATCCATGTACAGATACTGGTCTAATCCCAAATGTATACTCTCGGGGTAGAAAAGTGCCTTTCAAGGGCTTAGCTTATATCCCCTGGTCTACACTTAAACGTTTCTTTCTTTCTTTCTTTCTTTCTTTCTTTCTTTCTTTCTTTCTTTCTTTCTTTCTTTCTTTCTTTCTTTCTTTCTTTCTTTCTTTCTTTCTTTCCCAGTATAACGATTTTTGTTTCTCCACATTTAAGTAAAAGGATGTCTCTCCTGTACCAGTTGCTATGGGAAAATGTTATGATGGGCATATGAAATAAATATAAACAATGTCCTTGGGGAAATGACACTCTCATGGGAATGACTCATGGTGAAGGAGCAGCAGCTGAACATCGGAGCAGTGCTGGGTTAGACTACAAAGCGTGAAAAGCAGCTCTGGTGACAGGGAAGGAAAAGGGAATGGAGAGGAGATGCTGCTCCTGGGCTTTGTCAGAACACAGGCTGTGTTTGCAGGACACAGGGCAGAATCAGAACCACAGGATGGGGAGAAACACAGTGCCGTGAGTGAGGATGGGTGTGAGAAAGACTGCTGCCCCATCAGGCAGGGAATGAGATTTGTTGTGCTGATTTTTGTTTGCATGAGCCTGTGTCAGTGCTACCTTCCACAGGAAGAAAAAGAACTTCTTAGATCACATAAATCATACTGATATGCACATGTGGATACATGGAAATAGGCACACACTCACATAAGAACTGCCACACTGAGTCAGACCCATGGTCCATCTTAGTCAGTGTCCTGTTTGGGGCACCTCACATTGGCCACTGTCAGAAGAGGGAATGAACAGAACAGGGAATCATCAAGTGATCCAAACCCTGTCACCCATTCCCAGCTTCTGGCAAACAGAAAGTGTCCGTACAAGGTAAAGGGTGGTAACTAACAACGTTAGAGGGGCAATACCTAAGTTGTTTCTATCAGTGTATAAAAGAGGGGTCGGAGAGGGGGTGTCTTTGTCTAGGTGAGAGGGGAACAGAAACTCTCATGGTTCTCTTAGGTGGTCCATTGTCATGGGCATACATGTGCTAGTGAAATCAAAGCCGGAGCCTTTACAGGTGAGGTGCAGAGATTGTCCGGGAGTCTCCTCCGGACTCCATCAGCGGAGCCTGAGCCCCAGCCCCTCGAGAGTATGTAAAAGCACATTGACAATCCAGATAACAGTGCTGCTGCTAACATGATTGATGCTTCTGTTAATATTGCTACTGATCACAATTCTGATTTGAAGATTACATACACTATTTAAAAACAAGGGTATCTCCATTTCCTCCCAGAAGAAAAACAGACCTTGAAAAGCTGTCATAATGAAAAGGAAATGCAGCCAAAACATCATGTGTGTTTTCTGGAAAAAGTTCCCTACAGGGTTGGGCCGGTCACTGCACAGGCCCTGGGAGCTGCAGGTTCCCAACCCAAAGGGGAACCGCAGGCTTTAAGCAGGGAATAAAATTACTCAACTTGCATAAAGAGTCCTGTGGCACCTTATAGTTGTGGTACCTGTGGCTAGAACTGTACATCTTCAACATTAGCCTGATATACTATGAGGCTCACACATTTCTGGGAGACAAAGCCTGAACTTAGTCCTTTCCTTGGGCAAGCCTGATCTATGGAATTTTTCCAGCAATATCGATTGGTAAAATATCAATAGCCAGTACCAGGGAGATGCCCATTTGTGCCATGGATAGAGGCAGACCATCTACCTAGGGCTCCTGCTGACAGCCCCTTTCAGCTCCCAACCTCCCTGGGTGAAATATGCATGCAAATCCCTCTCTGGCGGGGGGGACGACCTATTTAAATACAGGTAGATTAATTTAATTATGCTGAGAGCGGATGTTGGATGGAATGGAGAGA
The DNA here is from genome assembly GCF_009764565.3 of Dermochelys coriacea. Classification (NCBI taxonomy): domain Eukaryota; kingdom Metazoa; phylum Chordata; order Testudines; family Dermochelyidae; genus Dermochelys; species Dermochelys coriacea. The sequence goes on from NC_050080.1 coordinate 39,539,715, forward strand.
GCCATGAAGTGGCAAGGCCTTAGCTTCTCAGACGGTTTGGATGAGGCCCATAGAGGTGAGACAGTGTACAGTGTACAGGGCAGGAAACGGGATAGTTATATAACCTACTTTATACTCTTGTGAGCAGACATTCCAGAGCTCCCCACTCACAGCATTGATCGACAGCATCACAGGGAGTAGCTCTGAGCTTTTTTATAGATGGCAGTGTCTTCAGTCTTCTCTGTGGAGTTTTCTCCCATTGCACATCAAATGGGGTGTTGAATGCGATTCTTTATTTGCACACACAATTTATATTAAACTTTATTAGAATTTAGGAGCACAATCGTATAGGGCTCAGGGCCTCACTAGCACCTTATATTCAGGCAGGGCCCGTCCCCTGGATCTGTGCCCTGTTTGAAGCGAGATTTGGCTAGAACTGTGCATCTTAAACGGAACACATTGCTTTGCCTTTGGGTTTCCACTGCCCGAAGTATGAGTGTAAAAACCAGCTGGGATTTCTCCTTCTGACCACAACCGTAGGTTTTTGTCTGAGCTCAGACCAGCTTCCTCTCACTGTGTCTCTCGCAGAGTGGTACCGGGCAGTGTCCTAGGGCTTCAGGCTTGCCATTTGCAAATGCAGCAAGTTGTTGGGATTGTCTCTGGGGGTGGTGAATCACCCTTTAAAGGCCTGGGAACACAACTGTTCACTTCCACGTGGGGAGCTAATATGAGCCACCGATTCCAGTGCTTTCCCAGGAGCCTGATGGACCCAGCTTGTGTAGTAATCACTGACGGTGAACACGGAGGCTTTGCAGGGAGAGGTGGAGAGAGTCTCCAGGCTTTTTCACATCCCCTTCAGACTCCACCAGCTGGACCTGGTATCGGGCACCAGCAAATAAAGACATAGAATCATAGAATCATAGAATATCAGGGTTGGAAGGGACCCCAGAAGGTCATCTAGTCCAACCCCCTGCTCAAAGCAGGACCAAGTCCCAGTTAAATCATCCTAGCCAGGGCTTTGTCAAGCCTGACCTTAAAAACCTCTAAGGAAGGAGATTCTACCACCTCCCTAGGTAACGCATTCCAGTGTTTCACCACCCTCTTAGTGAAAAAGTTTTTCCTAATATCCAATCTAAACCTCCCCCATTGCAACTTGAGACCATTACTCCTCGTTCTGTCATCTGCTACCATTGAGAACAGTCTAGAGCCATCCTCTTTGAAACCCCCTTTCAGGTAGTTGAAAGCAGCTATCAAATCCCCCCTCATTCTTCTCTTCTGCAGACTAAACAATCCCAGCTCCCTCAGCCTCTCCTCATAAGTCATGTGCTCTAGACCCCTAATCATTTTTGTTGCCCTTCGTTGTACTCTTTCCAATTTATCCACATCCTTCCTGTAGTGTGGGGCCCAAAACTGGACACAGTACTCCAGATGAGGCCTCACCAGTGTCGAATAGAGGGGAACGATCACGTCCCTCGATCTGCTCGCTATGCCCCTACTTATACAACCCAAAATGCCATTGGCCTTCTTGGCAACAAGGGCACACTGCTGACTCATATCCAGCTTCTCGTCCACTGTCACCCCTAGGTCCTTTTCCGCAGAACTGCTGCCGAGCCATTCGGTCCCTAGTCTGTAGCGGTGCATTGGATTCTTCCATCCTAAGTGCAGGACCCTGCATTTATCCTTATTGAACCTCATTAGATTTCTTTTGGCCCAATCCTCCAATTTGTCTAGGTCCTTCTGTATCCTATCCCTCCCCTCCAGCGTATCTACCACTCCTCCCAGTTTAGTATCATCCGCAAATTTGCTGAGAGTGCAATCCACACCATCCTCCAGATCATTTATGAAGATATTGAACAAAACGGGCCCCAGGACCGACCCCTGGGGCACTCCACTTGACACCGGCTGCCAACTAGACATGGAGCCATTGATCACTACCCGTTGAGCCCGACAATCTAGCCAGCTTTCTACCCACCTTATAGTGCATTCATCCAGCCCATACTTCCTTAACTTGCTGACAAGAATGCTGTGGGAGACCGTGTCAAAAGCTTTGCTAAAGTCAAGAAACAATACATCCATTGCTTTCCCTTCATCCACAGAACCAGTAATCTCATCATAAAAGGCGATTAGATTAGTCAGGCATGACCTTCCCTTGGTGAATCCATGCTGACTGTTCCTGATCACTTTCCTCTCCTCTAAGTGCTTCAGGATTGATTCTTTGAGGACCTGCTCCATGATTTTTCCAGGGACTGAGGTGAGGCTGACCGGCCTGTAGTTCCCAGGATCCTCCTCCTTCCCTTTTTTAAAGATGGGCACTACATTAGCCTTTTTCCAGTCATCCGGGACTTCCCCCGTTCGCCACGAGTTTTCAAAGATAATGGCCAAGGGCTCTGCAATCACAGCCGCCAATTCCTTCAGCACTCTCGGATGCAATTCGTCCGGCCCCATGGACTTGTGCACGTCCAGCTTTTCTAAATAGTCCCTAACCACCTCTATCTCTACAGAGGGCTGGCCATCTCTTCCCCATTTTGTGTTGCCCAGCACAGCAGTCTGGGAGCTGACCTTGTTAGTGAAAACAGAGGCAAAAAAAGCATTGAGTACATTAGCTTTTTCCACATCCTCTGTCACTAGCTTGCCTCCCTCATTCAGTAAGGGGCCCACACTTTCCTTGGCTTTCTTCTTGTTGCCAACATACCTGAAGAAACCCTTCTTGTTACTCTTGACATCTCTTGCTAGCTGCAGCTCCAGGTGCGATTTGGCCCTCCTGATATCTTTCCTACATGCCCGAGCAATATTTTTATACTCTTCCCTGGTCATATGTCCAACCTTCCACTTCTTGTAAGCTTCTTTTTTATGTTTAAGATCCGCTAGGATTTCACCATTAAGCCAAGCTGGTCGCCTGCCATATTTACTATTCTTTCGACTCATCGGGATGGTTTGTCCCTGTAACCTCAACAGGGATTCCTTGAAATACAGCCAGCTCTCCTGGACTCCCTTCCCTTTCATGTTAGTCCCCCAGGGGATCCTGGCCATCTGTTCCCTGAGGGAGTCAAAGTCTGCTTTCCTGAAGTCCAGGGTCCGTATCCTGCTGCTTACCTTTCTTCCCTGCGTCAGGATCCTGAACTCAACCAACTCATGGTCACTGCCTCCCAGATTCCCATCCACTTTTGCTTCCCCCACTAATTCTACCCGGTTTGTGAGCAGCAGGTCAAGAAAAGCGCTCCCCCTAGTTGGCTCCCCTAGCACTTGCACCAGGAAATTGTCCCCTACGCTTTCCAAAAACTTCCTGGATTGTCTATGCACCGCTGTATTGCTCTCCCAGCAGATATCAGGAAAATTAAAGTCACCCATGAGAATCAGGGCATGCGATCTAGTAGCTTCCGTGAGTTGCCGGAAGAAAGCCTCATCCACCTCATCCCCCTGGTCCGGTGGTCTATAGCAGACTCCCACCATGACATCACTCTTGTTGCACACACTTCTAAACTTAATCCAGAGACACTCAGGTTTTTCCACAGTTTCGTACCGGAGCTCTGAGCAGTCATACTGCTCCCTTACATACAGTGCTACTCCCCCACCTTTTCTGCCTTGCCTGTCCTTCCTGAACAGTTTATAACCATCCATGACTGTACTCCAGTCATGTGAGTTATCCCACCAAGTCTCTGTTATTCCAATCACGTCATAATTCCTTGACATCACCAGGACCTCCAGTTCTCCCTGCTTGTTTCCAAGGCTTTGTGCATTTGTATATAAGCACTTGAGATAACCTGTTGATCGCCCCTCATTCCCAGTATGAGGCAGGAGCCCTCCCCTCACAGACATTCCTGCCTGTGCTTCCTCCCGGTATCCCGCTTTCCCACTTACCTCAGGGCTTTGGTCTCCTTCCCCCGGTGAACCTAGTTTAAAGCCCTCCTCACTAGGTTAGCCAGCCTGCTGGCAAAGATGTTCTTCCCTCTCTTCGTAAGATGGAGCCCGTCTCTGCCCAGCACTCCTCCTTCATGGAACACCATCCCATGGTCAAAGAATCCAAAGCCTTCTCTCCGACACCACCTGCGTAGCCATTCGTTGACCTCCACGATTCGACGGTCCCTACCCAGGCCTTTTCCTTCCACGGGGAGGATGGACGAGAACACCACTTGCGCCTCCAACTCCTTTATCCTTCTTCCCAGAGCCACGTAGTCCGCAGTGATCCGCTCAAGGTCATTCTTGGCAGTATCATTGGTGCCCACGTGGAGAAGCAGGAAGGGGTAGCGATCCGAGGGCTTGATGAGTCTCGGCAGTCTCTCCGTCACATCACGAATCTTAGCCCCTGGCAAGCAGCAGACTTCTCGGTTTTCCCGGTCAGGGCGGCAGATAGATGACTCAGTCCCCCGGAGGAGAGAGTCCCCGACCACCACCACCCGCCTTCTCCTCTTGGGAGTGGTGGTCGTGGAACCCCCAACCTCAGGACATCGCATCTCATGCCTCCCAACCAGCGGAGTCTCCTTCTGCTTTCTCCCCCCAGACCTATCATCTGGTCCACTCTCCGCATTGGTACCTGTGGAGAGAACATGAAAGCGGTTAGTTACCTGTGTCTGTGTTACTGGAACCCGGACATTCCGCTTACCTCTTCTGGAGGTCACATGTTGCCAAACTTCTTCACTGGCCTCTTGGCTCCTCTGTGCAACCTGCTCTACATCTTTAGAGCTTTGTGCCCCTAGAAGCCTATCCTGAGTTTGGTCCAGAAAATCCTCAGTCTCTCGTATACAACGCAGGGTCATTACCTGTTGCTCCAGACCTTCAATCTTCTCTTCCAATATGGAGACCAGCTTGCACTTTGTACAGACAAAGTCGCTTCTGTCCTGTGGAAGAAAGACAAACATGGCACATCCAGTGCAGGTCACAACAGCTGAACCCCCCCCTTCCATATCACCTACCTACTATGAACTTCCTCAGAGACGTTGGCAAGATGTAAGCCTCACTGGGCTCACTCCAGGCGAACTCCCAGGCAAACTCCTGCTGTGAGCTGCTCTGCTGTCCCCGCTGCTCCGCTGCTCCGCTGCCGCTCAGCTGGTTCGCGAGGCTCTGGCTATTTTTAAACAGCCAGGCTTCCCTGACGCAAACACACAGACACCCTAACATGTTAAAACCAGTTTGGTATTAGAATCAATAACTCAAGATTCTGCAAGGCATTCAGGGGATAAGATACCTTCCAAAGCCACTACTATGATCAGTGAATGGAGCCAAAGCCTCATTGTCCCTAGTTTAGGAGGGCAAAGTTCTCAGGGGACTGGCTGGTAACTGCACAGGCGGCTGTGGATTGTATCTCCGGGTGCAGCCTGGGCAGAGAGGGAGAGAGATTTAAACAGCAAACTGACACCCTTATTTGCATATCCCGCTGCTTATAGGAGAGACAAACCCTTTCCCTGAATGCTCGGAGTTATTTGGCCAGTCACTCTAGGAGAGGGAGTCGGCCTGGGGCTAACTCTGTCTGGGAAGTGCTCACTGAGCGCGGGGCCATCCTGACCATACTGGTGAACAAAGAGCTCCCTTAAATCCCCTCATATCCCTCCAGATGTAAGAGCTGAGCTACAGTCTGTTGAAGGGAATGGAAAAACCCACCTTTGGCTTTAGCGGACTGTGGATCAGGCCCTTAGAGAGAAAACTATTTTGCTAGTGAGCAGGGCAGCATCATGGGAAATTTGGTTTTTGTATCAAGGCCAGAGGACTTTGGAAGCTGATGTCTCCTTTAAAGAGTGTTAGATCAATAGCGGCTTTGGGTGGTTTTTCAAAGGAAGCTGAGAGCATTAGTACCCGATTCCCAACAAACCACAATAGGGGGTTGACACCCAGCACATTTAGGCACCTTTGACAATCCAAGTCCTAATTATTACACCAGTTATTATAACTGATTCCCGAAATATTCCTCTTCTACATGGTGCATTTTCACGTTGGTGTCTAATAAATGCCAAATTCAAATGTCTGAATATTCAAGAAGGCCCAGTTGCTATGGACACATGATCATATAAAAAGGGAATTAAGGACAACTGGGGGAATTGCAGACCAGTCAGCTTAATTTCAGTACCTGGAAAGATTAGGGAGCAAATAATTAAGCAATGAATTTGCAAACACCTAGAAGTAATATGGTGATAAGTAACAGTCAGTATGGATTTGTCAAGAACAAATCATGTCAAACCATCCTGATAGGTTTCTTTGACAGGGTAACAAGCCGTGGGGAAGTGGTAGATGTGGTATATCTTTAGTATGACTTTAGATACTGTCTCAGATGACTTTCTCATAAACTTGGGAAATACAACCTAGATGGTGTTAGAGGGTTTTCCCTTCACCCTCCCACTTCCTGGGTTCTTGTCACACAGACAGCAAGCAGCAAGAGACCAGAAGTCCAAAGCGCAGATAATGTAATGTTTATTGGGGTTAGTTTCCAAGCGAGCATATTCCTCAGCCCTTCACACCACTTGGGCTTATCTCTATACACTGATAGATTCTGTTCCCCAGTGTTCCCTTCCCAGCTCTGACACCACAGAACATTTACCCCATGTCCCTCTTCCCAGCTCTGACCCTTGCCTGTGTTCCCATCCCCCATTCCCACCTCCTCCTTCTTAGCAGGCCCAAATATACCTGCCATGCATGACCACAGGCCCACCCCTTACAACTTAGGGCCATGTTCCATTTTGGTCTGGGGTCTTCATCCCACCCCTTTTGTGCCCCATGGGATGGGTAAGGAGTGAGGTTGTGCTCTGGTTAGTGACGGGCATTTCTTTGGTCTTTTCATGTTCTATACCTCCCCTCCCAAGCCCCTTTGCCCCTCCTGACTGGTTGCTTGATTTTGCCTTGAGACAGGTTTCAGAGTAACAGCCGTGTTAGTCTGTATTCGCAAAAAGAAAAGGAGTACTTGTGGCACCTTAGAGACTAACAAATTTATTAGAGCATAAGCTTTCGTGAGCTACAGCTCACTTCATCGGATGCTTTTGGTGGAAAAAACAGAGGGGAGATTTATATACACACACAGAGAACATGAAACAATGGGTTTATCATACACACTGTAAGGAGAGTGATCACTTAAGATAAGCCATCACCAGCAGCAGGGGGGGGAAAGGAGGAAAAACTTTCATGGTGACAAGCAAGGTAGGCCATTTCCAAGCAGTTAACAAGAACATCTGAGGAACGGTGCGGGGTGGGGTGGGAGGGAGAAATACCATGGGGAAATAGTTTTACTTTGTGTAATGACTCATCCATTCCCAGTCTCTATTCAAGCCTAAGTTAATTGTATCCAGTTTGCAAATTAATTCCAATTCAGCAGTCTCTCCTTGGAGTCTGTTTCTGAAGTTTTTTTGTTGAAGGATAGCCACTCTTAGGTCTGTAATCAAGTGACTGGAGAAATTGAAGTGTTCTCTGACTGGTTTTTGAATGTTATAATTCTTGACGTCTGATTTGTGACCATTTATTCTTTTACGTAGAGACTGTCCAGTTTGACCAATGTACATGGCAGAGGGGCATTGCTGGCACATGATGGCATATATCACATTGGTAGATGCGCAGGTGAACGAGCCTCTGATAGTGTGGCTGATGTGATTAGGCCCTATGATGGTATCCCCTGAATAGATATGTGGACAGAGTTGGCAACGGGCTTTGTTGCAAGGATAGGTTCCTGGGTTGGTGGCTCTGTTGTGTGGTGTGTGGTTGCTGGTGAGTATTTGCTTCAGATTGGGGGGCTGTCCGTAAGCAAAGACTGGCATGTCTCCCAAGATCTGTGAGAGTGATGGGTCGTCCTTCAGGAAAGGTTGTAGATCCTTGATGATGCGTTGGAGAGGGTTTAGTTGGGGGCTGAAGGTGATGGCTAGTGGCGTTCTGTTATTTTCTCTGTTGGGCCTGTCCTGTAGTAGGTGACTTCTGGGTACTCTTCTGGCTCTGTCAATCTGTTTCTTCACTTCAGCAGGTGGGTACTGTAGTTGTAGGAATGCATGATAGAGATCTTGTAGGTGTTTGTCTCTGTCTGAGGGGTTGGAGCAAATGCGGTTATATCGTAGCGCTTGGCTGTAGACAATGGATCGAGTGGTATGATCTGGATGAAAGCTAGAGGCATGTAGGTAGGAATAGCGGTCAGTAGGTTTCCGATGTAGGGTGGTGTTTATGTGACCATCGCTTATTAGCACCGTAGTGTCCAGGAAGTGGATCTCTTGTGTGGACTGGTCCAGGCTGAGGTTGATGGTGGGATGGAAATTGTTGAAATCATGGTGGAATTCCTCAAGGGCTTCTTTTCCATGGGTCTAGATGATGAAGATGTCATCAATGTAGTGCAAGTAGAGTAGGGGCATTAGGAGACGAGAGCCGAGGAAGCGTTGTTCTAAGTCAGCCATAAAAATGTTGGCATACTGTGGGGCCATGCGGGTACCCATCGCAGTGCCGCTGACTTGAAGGTATACATTGTCCCCAAATGTGAAATATTTATGGGTGAGGACAAAGTCACAAAGTTCAGCCACCAGGTTAGCCGTGACATTATCGGGGATACATCCCTACCTTGTAACTAAAACTAGGAGAGACTTTGGGAAGTCCTGCATCGTATCTCATTCAGTGGGAGCTGCGCTCGGTGACCCTAGTGCCCCCCTGGTCCCGCACCAGCGGGCCTCTGCTTCTCCCTCAGCAGCCGCCACTTCCTGAGTGACCCCATTAAATCCCACCGTGTTCCTGTCCCCAGCCCTTAGTAACGTGACTGTCCCCAATGCCTTGAGGGCCAGCGCTAGGGTGAGTGATGCCATCGGGGGCTGAGGGGCGGGTCTTTTATCTCCATGGTGACTCTGTGACAGACTCCAATGAGAGACTGCTGAATTGGAATTAATTTGCAAACTGGATACAATTAACTTAGGCTTGAATAGAGACTTGGAGTGGATGGGTCATTACACAAAGAAAAACTATTTCCCCATGTTTATCCACCCCCCCCCCCCCAGCCCTCCAAACTGTTCCTCAGAGATTCTTGTCAACTGCTGGAAATGGCCCACCTTGATTATCACCACAAAAGGTCCCCCCCGCCCCCTGGTCATAGCTCACCTTAAGTGATCACTCTGGTTACAGTGTGTATGGTAACACCCGTTGTTTCATGTTCTCTATATAACTCTCCCCACTGTATTTTCCACTGAATGCAGCCGATGAAGTGAGCTGTAGCTCAGGAAAATTTATGCTCAAATAAATTTGTTAGTCTCTAAGGTGCCACAAGTCCTCCTGTTCCTCTGTGACATGGTGGCGCTTTCATGGGGGTTGGGATGTCTCCGCTCCACCCACTGACACCAGCGGAGGGTCCGGGCTGGGATTTCCACAGGGCAGTTGGTGAAAACAACCCACGAGCCGCTTTGGAAAGTCCCGGCGGTGCCACTTCCCCAGGCGCAGCGGAGCGGGGTCTATTCCGGGGCCGGGTGATCTCTGCCCCACAGCCCCGCCCGGACCCTGAATGCCCCATTTCCACTCCCCGGCCTCCATCTCTCTCTGCCTCAGCCCCCCCCCCCCCCGTCTTTGAACCAGGGGCTGTGATAGTTCCCCGGCCTCCCGGCGGCGTTGGGGGGATAAAGGCAATAACCGCGTGTGAAGGGCCAAGGCGAGGGGCCCCACATCGGTGATAAAGAACTAATCACCTTCCGCAATGTGATAAATCAGGAGTAACTCGAGTCTACTGCAAGCCGTTGCGGTGACTTTACACTGGCGGAGGATTTGGCCCCAGGAGCAATTCGCTCCACCCGTTGGGTCTGATGCAAACCCCGACGCGCTTGTCCCCTTTACACGGACAGACGCTGGCCTGTGAGTCTGGCACCGAGACGGGCCCCGGGGGAGCCAAGGTGCCAGGTCTCCGAGGGGAGAGCGACTCAGAACAGGAGTCACTCCGCATTGGGGCTCACAGATGGAGCGAGGGATCTGTGCGCTCAGCGGGGCTCTGGGCAGGAAGGGGAGACACGTTGCCCGGGAACGGAAGGGTTAAAAGTGACGGGCGGTTTGTGGGACATTCCCCCGCTTGCCGGGTCTCCTGCCCCAGCCCGAAGCGGGGTGTGTGTCGCTGCTGCCCCCGCGCGGCCGCCGGGAGAAGGGCGGTTCCGCAGCCTGGGTTTTTGCACGATCACAAACCGGTTCGGTGTCACTGTGTCTGTCGCGCAGTAATAGCGGGCGGTGTCGTCGGGCTTCAGGCCGGTCATTTGCAGATACAGCTCACTCTTGGAGTTATCCCTGGAGATGGTGAATCGCCCTTTCACTGAATCGAGGTAGTCTGTACTACTCCCACCGGTGTTTATATAAGCGACCCATTCCAGCCCCTTCCCGGGAGCCTGGCGGACCCAGCTCATGTAGGCGCTGCTGAAGGTGAAGCCGGAGGCTTTGCAGGAGAGGCGCAGAGAGTCTCCGGGCTTCTTCACACCCCCTCCGGACTCCACCAGCGTCTGGGACCGGACACCTGGGAATAAAGACAGGCCATTAAGGTCGGTATAAAAACAGCGCTAACACAATATTCTTCTAACTCTGCCGGTTCTTCAGAGGAGGAAAATACCTTCCAAAGCTGCGACAGCGACAATTACAAGGAGCAAAAATCCCATTTTCCCGGGTGCTGGAGGGGAAAGTTCACCGGGGACTGGCTGGTGACTGCACCGACCAAGGGCGCTGCGGATTGTGTCTCCGGGTGCAGCCTGGGCAGAGAGAGGCAGAGATTTAAAGAGGAAAGTGTCTCCCTCATTTGCATGCCCCGCTTTATAAGAGACACACACTCCTGCTGCCAGTGATCTGAGTTACTCGCCCCAGGGCTCCGGCTGCGGGAGTCAGAGTGTCCCGTCCTGTGTGTCTCTGCAGCGCCGGGCACAGGGCGTTGGGATCCTCATTAGACTTTCGGGCCCCTGGGAGGAATGAACAGCTCCCTCCAGTGACTGTATTTCCTCACATGGGAACTGAGGGTCTGGCTATTATGAGTCAGGTCTCTGTCTGACTGTCTCCCCAGCGGTGCTGTCAGTCACAGTAAAGGTTACACAAAGGAGGCCGCCGGGTCTATAGGATCATAGGAGGGAGGATGGTACACAGAGCCAGAACATCACAGGATTTCTCCTTCTTTGGAGGGGAGGACAAGGTCACTGTATTGCGGGGAGGGGGACGGAGTCTTTATCAACCTATTCACCTTTGTGATTAAACATCTGGATTCCTATCTGGCCAGCTGGCAATTCACCGTGGAAAAGAATACGACACGAACCCCCTGATTTCTTTGTTCACTTCCCTTTGTCCTCGCTGGGCTCGGTGTAACTCGCAGACCTTGAGCCCCACCAAGAGCAACAGCCTCATGGCATTGCAGGGGACGGGTTCTTGTCTCAGCTCAGACCGGGTTTCACTCCCTGTGATGCTGTAACCGCTGTAACCGGGCGGTGTCCTTTGGCTTCAGCCTGCTCATGTCTAAATAGGCCAGGTTTGGGGAGTTGTCCCTGGAGAATCCTCCCTTGACAGAAGCGGCGTAATGTTCCTTACTCCCACCGAAGAAAATCACGGAGAGCCACTCCAGTCCCTTCCCGGGAGCTCGTCGGACCCAGTGTAAACCAGCCTGGCTGAAATCAAAGCCGGAGCCTTTACAGGTGAGGCGCAGAGATTGTCCGGGAGTCTCCTCCGGACTCCACCAGCGGAGCCTGAGCCCCAGCCCTGGAGAGGATGGAAAAGCACATTGACAATCCAGATAACGGTGCTGCTGCTAACATGATTGATGCTTCTGTTAATATTGCTACTGATCACAATACATACATTATTTAAAGACAAGGGTTTCTCCATTTCCCCTCCCAGAAGAAATACATACCTCGGAAAGCTGTCATAATGAAAAGGAAATGCAGCCAAAACATCATGTGTGTTTGCTGGAAAAAGTTCCCTACAGGGTTGGGCCGGTCACTGCACAGGCCCTGGGAGCTGCAGGTTCCCAACCCAAAGGGGAACCGCAGGCTTCAAGCAGGGAAACAAATTACTCGACTTGCATATCCGTGCTCTTAAAATGGAGTCCCTGGGGCTGGGATTGCATTTCTCGCTGAGGTCCCTGGTCCCGGGCTTTGGGAGATGCCACAATACGGTGTGAGACCCTGAGGGGATAGAAGCATGTTCAAAGTAATCTAAAGCACTGAAGGTATCCACGCGGTAAAATACAGCCCAGGAGTGATTACACCCTTGGGTGACAGAAATACTCAGCTCTGTAACGGAGATTTGGGAACGGGCGGCGAGCTTTAGCGTCCCCTTTTCCGAGGTGGATAAACTGAGGCAGAGAGAAGGAAACTGATTTGCCTGAAGTCTGTTGGCTGTTAGAAGAAAAGCCTGGTCCCCCGAGGCCCATCCCGCCCGGTGCTCTAGTAACCGCACTTGCCTGAAACCTACTAAGAGAGCATTCAGATAACCCTGAGAGCACAGCGACGTGAAGATGGGCTCCCGTGATCCCAGAAGAGCGCCCTGCTCACCGGGCGATGGAGTCACTCTCATTCACACTCTGTCTTGCTCTCTCCTCACAAAGACTCTTTGCATTCTGAAGCAAGTAGAAAACCTTCAACCGCAACTCTGTGGAGACGAGTCCCCCGGGAAACCTTCTAGCCCAGTGGCTGGGCCCTCGCCTGGGAGGTAGAAGATGTACCTTGTTGAAGTCCAGCCCCTGGCTCAGGCACAGTGGGGCTGAGAGTCAGGGCGCTAAATTCGAGGCTGTAAATTGCATTGGGAGCCAGGCAGCTCTAGGCAGGCGTTATAATAACGAGCCTTAGACCCTTATGTGACTCGAAGCCCCCGGGCTCCCCACTTTATTGACACAGCCAGTGCCCCCAGTGGGGCGGGTCTGGTGCTTAAATGTCCTCTGAGTCTTTCCTCAGATTTCCACAGTTTTGCAAAGCCTGAGCGCCCCAACCAGGCAACTCCAGACCGTGCCTACGGCGCCCGGTTTTTGTCCTAGGTCCCTGGCTGTGTCTCTGACACAGGAATACAGGGCGGTGTCCTCCGCTCTCAGGCTGCTGATTTGCAAATGCACCAGGCTGTTGGCGTCGTCTCTGGCGATGGCGAATCGTCCTTCACGGAATCAGCGTAGTAGGCACTGCCCTGGGCAGCAGCTCTGGCCAGCAACTCCCGCCCCCTCCCGGGGGCCAGACGGATCCAGTCCATGAGACAACCGCTGAAGGGGAGCCCGGAGGCTTTGCAGGAGAGGCGGAGAGAGTCTCCGGGCTTTTTCACACCCCCTCCGGACTCCACCAGCTGGACCTGGGAATAAAATCACGTTAAGAATCATATCAATATAGTTGGGGAAGAATACAATGTCCCCATCTATCTACAGGTTTCAGAGTAGCAGCCGTGTTAGTCTGTATTCGCAAAAAGAAAAGGAGTACTTGTGGCACCTTAGAGACTAACAAATTTATTAGAGCATAAGCTTTCGTGAGCTACAGCTCACTTCATCCGATGAAGTAAATGCATCCGATGAAGTGAGCTGTAGCTCACGAAAGCTTATGCTCTAATAAATTGGTTAGTCTCTAAGGTGCCACAAGTACTCCTTTTCTTTTTGCATCTATCTACAGAGAAACTAGTAAAAGAAACTGTCTTTCGAGGCTGCTACAAAGAAAACGAAATGGAGCCAAAGTCTCATTTCCCCAGGTGTTGAAGGGGAAAGTTCTCCGGGGATTGGCTGGTAACTGCACAGATCCAGGGGGCTGCTGATTGTGAATCCGGCTGTAGCCTGGGCAAAGAGAAAGACCGATATAAATAGTAAACCGTCACCCCTATTTGTATATCCCCCTCTTTATAAGGACCAGGTGGGCTTGGCTACACTTGGGAGTTAGAGCGCATTAAAGCAGCCCCCGGCGCCCCAGCTCGCTACCCGTCCACACTGGCAAGGCTTGTAGAGCGCTCTGACCCCAAGGCTACAGCGCTCCTGGTTCTCCACCTCCTCCAGAAGATTAACTCTTGCTGTGCCTTGGCTGAAACGCCCCGGCATCAGTGTGAACGAGGTGTTGCACGACTATGCTTTGATCAGACTCCGGAAACGTCCCATAATCTCCTTAAATCAAGTGGCCACTCATGTCATTGTTTGGAATCAGCTGTAGGAATGCGGATGTGCCCTTTGAAAACTCCCTTTCTGACAGCCGGCTGCTTATCTGCTCCGGGACAAAGCAACCATCAGTGTGGAATGCTGTGTGTGTGAGAGACGTGGGGTCTGCTGCTGTCTGAACTTACAAGATAGCATGCTGACATGCTCTCAGTCCCCCAAAACCCACTCCCTCTCCCCCCACATACACACAACATAGTCCCTGTTACACTCCACCCCACCCTCCCCATTTGAAAAGCACATTGCAGTCACTTGCATGCTGGGATAGCTGCCCATAATGCACCAGGCCCAATGCCACAGCAAGTGCCACAAATGTGGCCATGCCAGTGCACTTGCAGCTGACATTGTGAACACACTGCAGTGCTTTCCCTACTGCAGTCTCCGAAGGCTGGTTTAGCTCAAAGCACTCTACATCTGCAAGTGTAGCCATGCCCAGGAACTCCTTCACCAAAAGATCACACTTGCTGCATCTGGGGATCCAGGACAAGGAGGAAGACCCACTGTTAGAGCAATAAGAATAAAAAGAGATCTCAATCCCTTAAAATGACAGATAGGTAGGTAGGTAGATTAGATTAGTTGTCTTCAACAATGATAACATTCCTCAGGGGCGTTTGTCACTCAACTTTAGGTGCTTCGTTACTGCTTATATTTCCTGCCATGGTAACGTCAGACCAATGGTTCCTGCAAGTAATAACGGAACATACAACATAAAACGATTTTGTAAAATCCTCCGGCGGTTCAGTCTAATTCTATATATTTCATCTACTCTAGTCTGTAAACTAGAACTAAGCACAAATCAGTGCCTTTGTGTTGGCAATTGCAGTTGATTCCTGTCTTTTCTTAAATGTGGCCATTTTAAGAGCCAAACACAATGTTAACCCACTGTTGGCTTTGGTGATGGGCTTTGTCACTGTGGTCTAGTCTCTCACACAGTGATACTGGGCAGTGTCTTCTTGTGTCCTGCTGCTCCTTTGTAAACACAAAGGGTTGTTGGGATTGTCCCATGACACAATGAATCGCCCTTTCACTGAACAGGTGTAATGAGAACAATTTCTTGCATACTGTGCCCTGGAGACCCTCTCCAGGTGCTTCCCAGGAGCCTGAGGGACCCAGCGCTGAAGTGGAACCCGGAGACTTTAGAAGAGAGGCAAAGTCAAAGGGCACCTGCAAGTTCCATGTGCAAACGAGCCATTTATGTAGGTACAGAGTTGAAAAAAATATGTTTTCCAACCTCCAAAGCCCCTCTTCAGTCTTGTTCCCAAGGCTGTGCAGTTTTCTCACTGCTCCCCCCGGTGGGGAATGGAGAAGCGGATTCTGCAGCCCCCCCTTCTCTCACTGACCCCTCTTTTTTATTATAATTTAAAGCAGAAAAGAAGTATTTTGGGGGTTATTTATTCTTTTAATCAAAGTTTTTTTTTTCTCCTAGGAAAATGCTCCTTGTGCCAGAAAAAGCCAGCTTTTGCTGAAAAATTATTCAACTAACCAGAAAAACAAACAAATAAAAAAGAAAAGCAAAACAGAAAACTTGGTGGGTTCTAGTGCTAAAAGCTGAGAGATCAGGGCCCTTCTGCTAGTATGTCTCTCTGACAGTGGTGAAAGAAAGCGGAATCACAGCGTGCTGAAGTAAAAAGGGTGTGAGACTGAACCCCAGTTAATCAGGTTGAGGATTTATGGCATGTATTATGCAGGAGATCAGACTGGAGTATTATACTGCTTCTTTCTGGGCCTTTAATTCTATGAACCTGTAACTATATGGGAGGTTGTGTGCATTTTTAATTTGGTGTCTGAGAAGGGCCACATTCAAATATGACCATATAAGAACATAAGAACAGCCATATTGTATCAGACCAAAGGTCCATCTAGTCCAGTATCCTGTCTTCTGACAATGGCCAATGCTAGGTGCCCCAGAGGGAATGAACAGAAGAAGTAATCATTAAGTTCTCCTTCTCTGTCTCCCATTCCCAGCTTGTGGCAAACAGAGGCTAGGGACACCATCCCTGCCCATCCTGGCAAATAGCCATTAATGATGGACCTATCCTCCATGAACTTATCTAGTTCTTTTTTGAACCCTGTTATAGTCTTGGCCGTCACAACATCCTCTGGCAAAGAGTTTCACAGGTTGACTATGCATTGTGTGAAGAAATACTTCCCTTTCTTTATTTGAAAACTGGTGCCTATTACTTTCATTTGGTGACCCCTAGTTCTTGTGTTATGAGAAGGAGTAAATAACTCTTCCTTATTTAAACAAAACAAAACAATGCGGAGTCCTGTGGCACTTTAAAGACTAACACATTTATTTGGGCATAAGCTTTCTTGAGTGGTGTCTTAGACCCCATTATTCTTAGACCTCATTATTTTATATGTATAGTTGGGATTATGTTTTCCCATGTACATTACTTTGCATTTGTCAACATTTAATTTCTTCTGCCATTTTGTTGCCCACTCATCCAGTTTTGTGAGATCCTTTTGTAGCTCTTCACTGTCTGCCTGGGTCTTAACTATCTTTAGTAATTTTGTATCATCATTTTGTATCATCTGCAAATTTTGCCACCTCACTGTTTATCCTTTTTTCCAGATCATTTATGAATATGTTGAATATGTTGAATAGACTGGGCCCAATACAGATCCCTGGGGGACACCACTATTTACCTCTCTCCATTCTGAAAACTGACCGTTTACTCCTGCCCTTTGTCCATGATAGGACCTTCCTTCTTATCCCAGGACATCTTAATATTCCTGAAGCCCCAGTTTTTATGGACATACGATCATAGATGGATATAGAGATTTGAAACCTGATGACAGATATTTTGTTTTAACTCTGGTTGCAGATCCCATTGCTGTGCCTAGTGCTGGATTGTTTGTGGAATTTCTGCCCCCATGCGACATATGGCAGAAGGAAGTTTCTGTAACTTTGGTTTTTGTATTTTCCCTATCAGGATTCCCCTCACTGTATATTTCACCCCTTCCCTGCCTCTTGTCTGATCCAGGCCATCCAGTTGCTGCTAAGATCAAACCTGCTGGTGGCACATTGCAATTTATGGGACTCTCCAGGCTTCTTCAGCACTGGTCCCAAGTGGATCAGAACCATCTTCAAGTGGGCCCCTGGGGGAGAAGGGGTAAGAGGCAAACTGACTGAGGAGATAATCTGAGGCATTTACTATTATCTTTGAAAAGTCATGGAAGACGGGAGACATCCCAGAAGACTGGAAAAGGGCAAATCTAGTGCCCATCTATAAAAAGAGAAATAAAGACAATCTGGGGAATTACAGACCAGTCAGCTTAACTTCTGTACCCGGAATGACAATGGAGCAAATAATTAAGCAATCAATTTGCAAACACCTAGAAGATAATAAAGTGATAAATAACAGTCAGCATTAATTTGTCAAGTACAAATTGTGTAAACCAACCTGACACCTTTCTTTGACAGGGTAACAAGCCTGGTGGATAGCGGGGAAGAGGTAGATGTGGTATATCTTGACTTTAGTAAGGCTTTTGATACAGTCTCACATGCCCTTCTCATTAAGAAACTAGGGAAATACAATCTAGATGGAGCTACTATATGGTGGGTGCATAACTGGTTGGAAAATTATTCCCAGAGCGTAGTTATCAATGGTCACAGTCATGCTGGAAGGGCATAAAGAGTGGGGTCCCGCAGGGATCGGTTCTGGGTCCGGTTCTTTTCAATATCTTCATCAATTATTTAGATCATGGCACAGAGAGTACACTTATAAAGTTTGCAGACAATACCAAGCTGGGAGTGGTTGCAAGTGTTTTGGGGGATTGCGACAAAGTGGGAATGTTCTTAATGTTTTCTCTGAATACTGTGTGGGTACCTCAGTTTCTCCTAGGCATTTCTTAAGTATCTAGGTTGTGGGATAAGGGTGTGTGATTGTTGCAGAGCCTTAGAGGGCCAGTGTAATGCTGTCTGCACAGAGAATGGCTGACACCCTATCTCCTGGCAACTGATGGCCTGGGCCCCTCTACAAAGGTGCCAACTGAAGGTGTTGGAGAACAAAGAGATCAGGTGGCCTCCTGGCCTGGGAAATAGAAAAAGGTGAGAGGAGGGGTGGGAGAGTTTCAATTTTGGAGAATTTTGGCTGGGGAAATGGAGGGAGGCCCAGATGGGGCTCTAGCCTCCTTGCCCCCCAAGACAGACCTGACTGAGGGGTTCTGTTCTCTGTACCTACAAGCTCTGTTTTAGACCATGTTCCTGTCGTCTAATAAACCTACTGTTTTACTGCTCCCCCGTCACTTACTGCAAGATGCTCCATCCATGGGGTGCAAAACATCCTACCTCAACCACCAGTTTTCATGGCGATGCTCTGGAACTACTCCATACAAAGCCAGTCAGGACTCTGGGGAGCCTCCTCTCTGTGAGCAGACTGTCTCCAGGGCAAGAAGCTTCCACAGCTTCAACCTTCCTGGGGCTGACCTTGGAGCATTCTGCATCCCCTTCTCACACCGTGCGCTTCCCTCAGCTAGTCCGCACCGCGGGATTGGGGAAGTCAGTGGACCCGCACCCCAATTCTGCAGTCAGATGTGACTCTCAGCCAGCCAGTAAAACAGAAGGTTTTATACTCCTAAAGTAAAGAGTATAGAAAGATAGCTTTAGGTTTATACCTTTGGGAGTACACCTTCTGTATCATGTGAATGTAACATGACTGCATGAGATGTCTTCCTGGAGACTGGTATCATACAGAACCTTTTTCCTGAACTATATTATTACTGGTTAATAGCAATAAATTTGAATGACATTGGTTATTTAGTCTCTTGAATATATTTGATAATGAACCAAAGTGGGTGAAGCGATTTATTATACAACACTGAGTAGCATTGTATTGGTTGCCATATAAATAAAGAGAGAATGGTATCTGTTGGTCTACTTTATGCACGTCATCAGATCAATACTTCCCCACAAGTCAACTTCCCATCACCACCCAGTCCCCTACTGTATTAGTTTTCATCATGATAGTAGATACAAAATAGAGGCCAAACCATTCTTTATCTCACTATGGCTCATATGCTCCAACGTCTTGCATCTTTTAATAATGAGCCAGATCCAAAGTCCTTTGTTGTTAAGGAAAAGACTCTCAATCATTGACAACAAGGGGTTTTGTATCAGGCCCCATACAAGGCAAAGGCAACAGTTATTTTCCCCATGGCTGATATGGACTAGTGTCTGCGTCTCCCCTGCCCACACTCAAAATAAACAGTCACAAATTACATTCCTGTTTTACAGTACAGCTATCCACGTCCACCTTTCCCATCCCACATACATACCATCTTCCCTCACACTGTAAGGAGAAGGAGACCCTCGCTCTTTCAGAAAACACCAGAAGGATAGGTGCAAGTTAGGCCATCAGGCAACGAAGTGTGGATTTTCAAAGGAGCACAGAAAGGTTAGGTGTCCAACTCCCTTTGACATTCAGGGTAATGAGCCATTAGGGAAAAGAATGGATCTTAGGAGAAGCTTATCTCCCACCTGATGAGCCTTTCTGAGAACACTCCAGAGAGCCTGTAAGTAACGGTAGCCATGACTCTACCAGGGCAGGTGACCAGACCACGTGACTATGGACTCCATCTTGGGACATCTGTATTTTTCCTCAAACAGGTCTGGGAACCAAGTTTTGAAACAAAGGGTTCCCACCCTATGCTAAAGCTATATAAGGCAGGGAGCGATATCATGCCACACAAGAGGATTCCTGGAGAGACCTGAGGAACAAAGACTGAACTGGGGGAAGTGCTGGACCCAGGTGAAAGAGATTTCTAGCCTGTGTATGGAAACCTGAGAAACCCAAGCTGCAAAGCAAATGCAGCTTGTGCCTTGAGAATCTGCCAGACTGCTGGTATCATCAGTCAAGGTGAAAAACTGCTCATTCATAGTCAAGCTAACTAGTGCATTAAGCTTAGGTTGCATTTCTGTTTATTTGCTAGATAATCTGCTTTGATCTGTTTGGTATCCCTTCTAATCATTTAAAATCTAACTTTTGTCATTAATAACCTTGTATATATTTGAACCTAAACCAGTGTGCTTTTCAGAGAATATCTGGGAAAAATCTCAGCTTCGTTACCACAAGCGTGCATATTCCTCTCCACGTTGAGGGAGAGACGAACCAGGTAAAAAATTCATACTGGTCAGTGTTTTGTCCAGGGCCAGATGGTACAGCTCTGGGGTGTTAGGCTGGGGACCTGGTGGTTATCTTGACTGTAGCTTCTCTCTTTTTGGTTCATGCAGTGGCTGGCCAGAGCTTGGTGCGTCCCTGCCTGTGGGAATGCTGGAAGAAGTGTAGGACCAGGAGCGGTTTTGCATCTTGCCACAGCAGCACAGTATGAGAGGGAGCCCAGACTGGTGAGTCATAAATGAGACATTCCCTTTTTTCCAATTGCTTTGTCTTTTGGGTCAACAGTTCTGCTGTCTCCATTATTTTCCCTCTTTGAATCAGTTGTTTTCCATTACTTCCCCTTTAAGGTTAGTAATAAGACTGTTCTTGCACTGTTGTTTTTCCTTTCTAAAAATAAAGATTATCTTTCCTCTATGCAATAATTTCAAATTCCCACCAGCAGAAATATGAAGGGAGATTACATCATCTCATATGAAGGAGAAATTACCAACCGAGAGAGAGAGAAATTTCTGTGACAGGGAATAACAGCAAAATATACCCAGAAGTGCCGTAGGTTCCAGACATCCAGGTAGGAACCCAAAGCTCATTTTACTGAGATTATCGAAGACTATCAATAGTAGAAGAGAACTGAAAATGTAGTGCAAAGATTATAATTTTATCTCAGGAAATCTGAAGGAAGGATTAGGGTTAGGGGCAATAGATCATCAGTGAGAAAGGTAAAGCAGCACAGTTAAAATGAAATAATCTGATTATCAAATAGAAATACCTGCTCAGGCATCCACCGTGTCAGAAAGAGTATGATTGCTTGTTCAATCCAGGAGGGAAGGAAATTAAGGTAGATGAGTTATAGAAAAGCATGCCTAAGAAAGAGCAATGAATGGCTTTCAGATTTATAACATAAGAACATAAGAACAGCCATACTCGGTCAGACTGAAGGTCCATCTAGCCCAGTATCCTGTCTTCTGACAGTGGCCAATGCCAGGTACTTCAGAGGGAATGAACAGAACAGGTAATCATCTACCGATCCATACCCTATTGCCCATTCCCAACTTCCGGCAAATAGAGGCTAGGGACACCATCCCTGCCCATTCTGGCTAATAGACCCATTCTGGCTAATAGACATTGATTGACTTGTCCTCCATGAATTTATCTAGTTTATTGACTCCTTATGTGTGTATTTTCTTTTTCACCACAAGACTCTGTTTCTTTTCCTCAAACGTGATATTTATTGCTTGTAAAATTTTTGAAATTAAAAAAATACTCTCTCTCATCTCTCTCTGTGTGTATGTTTTTCGGGATTTCCATTTTTCTGTCATACATTTATGTTGCACCAGTGTCAATGTACCATTAACATTCCCGGTGTAGACATAGTTTCTATGAGTGCATCATAAATTAGTGAATGAGGAGATAAAAAGTGTGTAAGGGAAAAGCAAGGAAGAGAGTAGTTAACCCCTGATAGAATTTATCACTTATATATTTTTCTGACATGTTTCCAGGCCCCATTTCAGGTTAATGTACCGCCCTCCGTTCCCGCTTTCAGTTGTGTACAGCTTGACACCTTTGGCTATTTTGAAATATATTAATTTTTTTTATGTTTGGACAGGGGAATGTTTTGTGCTTGTGGTTTGACACGTTTGGCTGATTTTTTTCAGAAAAAGTAAGGGTTAATCTGAAAGAATAGAAAGAGATGACTTAAGTAAAAGGAATTTTAAAACAATAAATATTGGTTAGCTTTAGTAAGGAGAGAGGTTGGTTATTAAAGAGAGGAAAGATTTTTGGTTAGGTTTATTAAGGAGAGAGAGTTTTAAAGACAAAAGTTTGAAAGAAAGGTTATTATAGAACTAAACAAAATTGAAATAAAAGAGGAAAATATAAAGCTGGATTGAAGGAGGAGCCTTTAAAAAGAGAGATTTTTTAAAAAAGAAGAACATATCAAGGTAAAAAAAATAAGGTTGAAAGAAAGCACAAGATGCAAAAAAAAGGGATTTTAAAAAGTAGCTTGAAAGCCTGTGTTCAATGACAAAGGACTGTGTGACAGAGCTAAAGTGGCTCGTTCACCTGCACATCTACCAATGTGATATATGCCATCATGTGCCAGCAATGCCCCTCTGCCATGTACATTGGCCAAACCAGACAGTCTCTATGCAAAATGGACATAAATCAGGCATCAAGAATTGTAACATTCAAAAACCAGTAGGAGAACACTTCAACTTCCCTGGACACTCAATAACAGACTTAAAAGTGGAAATTCTTCAAAAAAAAAAAACTTTAAAACCAGACTCCAATGAGAAACTTCAGCTCAGGAATTAATTTGCAAGCTGGATACCATCAAATTAGGCCTAAATAAAGACTGAACATGGATGGGTCACTACAAAAAGTAATTTTCCCTCTGCTGATACTCACACCAACTCCATGCATCTGATGAAGTGGGTGTTAGCCCATAAAAGCTTATGCCCAAATAAATTTGGAGAATTTAACAAATAAATTTGTTAGTCTCTAAGGTGCCACAGAGATTCCTCATTATTTTTGTGTTGGGGAAATGTTTCTTCAAACACGCTTATCTTTTAAGTGTATATTCCTTTACAAAACTTAAATTAAAAGTCAATTTTCGGTAAAACTTTAACTGTATAAAAAAGTTGTGGAAATATCTTTCATGCAGGGTTTATCTCAGGAGGGGTGGGGAGGGGAGGAGAGGGAGGAAGGAGGAGGCGGTGGACTGTAGAACAGCTTCTGATTGGTCCGGCAGGGTTTGCTCCCAAGGCTTACAGCCTCTAGTATAGTTATCATTTCCCTAGGGACAGCCGCTGGGTAAGCTTGCTGCTTGGCTCTTGCTACCGCTTTCTATAATTTACCTCTCTCACTAACCATGTAAGAAGAAAAGGAGTACTTAGAGACTAACAAATTTATTTGAGCATAAGCTTTCGTGAGCTACAGCTCACTTCATCGGATGCACTAGTCGTGTTCTGCTGATGAACAAAAAAAGATCTTTCTCTTGCTGTTTTCTAAACTTTACCTCTTTCACACAGCCCTGTGTTCTGCTCATGAACAGAAAAGCTTTTCTCTCTCTCTCTTTCATTTTCTATACTTTATCTCTTTCACACAGCCCTTTGTCACTGAATACAGATTTTCTTGCTAATTTTTAAAGTTCCCTTTTTTCTGTCATGTGCTCTCTTTCAACCTAATTCTTTTTCACTTTATATTTTCCTTTTTTTTTTTTCAAAATAACTCTTTTTAAATGCTCCTATCTCAAGCCACCTTGATATTTTCCTCGTTTATTACATTTTTTTTGTATTTTATAATAACCTTTCTTTCAAACTTTTGTCTTTAAAACCCTCTCTCCTAAATAAACCTAACCAAAAATTTTTCCTTTCCTTAATAACCAACCACTCTCCTTACTAAATCTACCCTAACCAATCTTTTATTTTTTAAACTGCTTTTCATTAAGGTCTCTCCTTCAGTTCTTCAATTTTTTTTCTTTAAAACCCTCTCTCCTTCATAAACCCAAACAAAAAATCTGTCTTTTCTTTAATAACCAATCTTTACTCTTTGAAAACCTCTCTCCTTACTAAACCTAACCAATCTTTCTTTTTTAAAAACTCCTTTTCTTTAAGCTCTCTTTCTCCATTCTTTCAAACTAACCCTTCCCTTTTTTCTAAGAAATCAGCCAAATTTATCAAAACACAAGCACACAACATTCCCCGGTCCAAACATTAAAAAACATTTTTTTTTCAAAATGACCAACAGTGCCAAACCTGTACACAACCAAAAACAGGAATGGAAGGTGGGACATAAACCCGAAATGGGGCATGTAAACATCTCAGAAAAGTTTATGGTGATGAATGCTATTGAGAGGACGATTACTGAAGAGATTTCAGATTTATTGGTTCTGATACCTTTGTTTTAACAGAAAGGATATGCTACTTCTCTTTAAACATATCTGTATTTTATTGCTCAAAAATCTGGAGAAATAAACTCACGCTCTCTCCTTTTTCTCTCTCTCACACTGTATTTTTATCTTATTGTGTTTATTTATCTCTTTCGTTTTCTCCATTTTTGTATTTTTCTCCAGGCACATTCTCCCTTCTGAATAAAAATGACTCTCTTATTTCTATCTTGATGAATTTTCATTTCTATTTCACTTACATTTCTTTAAATGGGGTTGGATTCCGGTCTCAGTTGCTCTTGTGTAAATCCACATAAAGTGGATGCAATTTACCCTGGCATAATTGAGATTAGGTAACAGCCCATGATCTGTGTTTAGGTTAATTTTGTGTCTTTGTCTGTTTCTCGCTGTATCTACCAAATGGTGCAAATTCTTCTTTGAATCTGCTGTGATAGGGGACAGCTGGATAGACCTTCATACAAACCTCAGCCTCTTTGGTGTTTGGTGTGTGTCTCCTGGGTTATGTCCATGCTGCACCTGGGCAGTGTAATTCCCTGCTCCGGTGACCTACACACATTATCTTTGATGGAGCTATTGTGCTAAAAATAGCAGTATAGCCTCGGCAGCACAGACTAGCTGCCCGAGTACAATCCCATCTGAGATCCTAGGTACATCCACAGGTGGCCCTCCCAAGCCCCTGTATGTGCTATCCTGTTCTCACTGTTATTTTTATCCTGCTAGCTTGACCATAGCTAGTATATGTATGTCTATCCAAGCTGGGAATTTCTGTGGGACACTGATTACTGTCTACGTGGTTCCAACAGCTAATACTCCCAAAGTCCTACACAAACTCTTCTCTATCTTCTACACAGTCCTGACTCCCGTGATCAAACCTGTCATCTACAGCCTGAGAAACAAAGAGGTCAATGAGTCCCTGAGAAAAGCTATTCTTAAACTGATTGCTTTCAGAAAAGGCATAGAACCTTAAAAGACAAATTTTAGCATATAATAAAATAGAGATGAACTGATACAGTTTTTTAGACATGGCCCATCTGAGTCCTTGACAACAAGGTTACCCCGTATTGACCTTACTTCAACTCTTTCTTTCTTTTTCTTTCTTTCTTTCTTTCTTTCTTTCTTTCTTTCTTTCTTTCTTTCTTTCTTTCTTTTACTCTGCTACTTTTTGAGGATTTATCTTTCATACATTTATTAGACATTTTTTTATATAAAACTTGATACTTAAGAGACATTCTTTATGAAAAGTGGTACTTGTATAAATCCACATGAAGTTGATGCAAGTCTGTTATTGAGTGTCCAAGGATTAATTTTACAATGGCTGTTTGATTTCTTCCTGCAACTTTCTCCATACTATGTATCTAGAAATAGAAAATGATTAAATATTGATGGAAGACATGCAGTCAGGTTGTGCTGTTGGTTACACTGGTGGAAACCTGTACACTGGTGGAAACCTGTGACCACATACCACTTCATCTCTCCACTGGAAAAATGAAGTTGTCGATAAACAGAGGAAGACTCATATAATTAGGAGGTTGAACTTCCAATTTAGGTGAACCAAGAATATGGAACCCTACTGAATTACAGAAATGTCCTGTCTAACTCCCTTAAGCTCTCTAGAATCCTAAATAAAGACTTTGGGGCTGGGTTTTGAAATATCTTTATCATAACAGTATCATATCAACAAATCTAGAAGACATAACAAAAAATCAAGAGATTGGAAATGAAAGATATTTAGGGTTCAACCACAGGTACGTTTACCCTGCAGCTGGGAGGTGTAATTCCCAGCTTGGGTAGACGTACATGAACCCTAATATAGATATGAAAACTGTTAGATAACCAGAACATGATATTAAACCCTAGGTTTGCTTTTCAAAGATTTTCCAAAAGGCAAACTTTGGTAAAGCCAGCAGGATAAAGCTGGAAATGAGAACATGGCAGCACAGGCTGCAGGTTTGGATAGCCAGCAGGATCTCAGATGGGATTGGGCATGGGCCGCTAGTCTGTGCTTCCCAGGGTGCATTTCTGTTGCTAGCAAAATAGCTCAATCAAAGATAGTTTGTGTAGATCTGCCAGAGAAGGGAATGACACTGTCCAGATGCAGCATAGACATACCCCATATGACACATATGGAAACACCAAAGGGGCTGTGGTTTGTATGAAGGTCTATCCAAAGCTGTCCTCTATCACAGAGCAGTAAAAGAAAAAATTGCACCATTTGATAGATGCAACTGAGAAACAGACAAAGACACAAAATAAACCTGACCACCCACCCCACCCTCGTGCTCTCCCCTGATGCAGGGCCATGTGCAGTTCATAGATGGAGGTTTATACAGTATCAGGCTTTGTTTGAATGAATAGTTTATTTGGTCATCCCAAAGTGATTCATGAATTTAACTCAAATTAGATGGATATTTTCAGCAAAAAGCAATCAAAATCTTTCAGGACATAGATGCGGGGCAGCAATGCGCTCCAGTTATAACATTTAAACTTGTGATTAGAGCACTCGTGTGTGTGTGTGTGTGTAAGACCCACGTTCAATATCCCTCGTGCCTGATGGGAGTGGGGAGGGGGGAAGTCTTCAGTCTCCCACATTGCAAACAAGTGTACTGGCCTATGGAATACGCTCTGCAGAAGCTCTCTCTCTCTCCTTTAAAAGTGGTTCCATTGGGTATAAATAATTAAATAGTCATTGAAACAGGGAGTTGAACTTCGATCTCCTGCAGCCAAAGTGTGCATCTTAACTACCAGACTACAGAGTCATCCTTGGATTTGCTTTTTGGCCCAATGACTATTGATTCTCATCATGAATGAGTCATTGGCATACAAAAAGTAAGTGAGAATGACTCATAGCCTGGTGGAGAATCTTTTATTTTCCAGAACTGCCAGAGAAATAAAAAAATCAGTGGTTCACTGAGCTCTAATTGACATCTTGTGCCACAGAACATCTGGCAGGACTGAAATACACACTGAATGGGTTATCCATCAAGGGTTGGGTGTTTTTTGGTTAAGACATAGGTCTGAGAATCACGAGTCTTCATTTCTCTTCCTAGATCAGCCACCTACTCCCTGTAGGCCAGAAACTTTGTCACAACCTAATTCATCCTTATGTAGAATGTGGGGTATTGAAAACTGTTTAAATTACAAGCTGTCTCTCTGAATGTAAAGGGATTTTCTGGTCCCACTTGCAGACTGGGGATCTCTATACAGAAATATATGCTCTGGTTGTTGTGAATCATTCTGCATCCAGCCAGGCTAGTGTTAGGCATCTCTGTTTTAGGGAGCAGCCTGCTTTGTCCCTCAGTTTTGGTGTTCTTGCATCGTATAGGTCTGAATTGTAAGAAATAAATGAACATTTGCCTATACTTTTCACTCTGAGCCCTTTTCTCTTAACTTTAATATCCTATATCTCCACCATCCTCCTAATCCCTGGAGGCAAAATGCCTTTTCCACCTGCTTCTCCCACCTCCTACCTGTTCTATGGGACTCTGATTATTGTCTACATGTTACCAAAGTCCAACTCACCAAGAGACCTGAACAAAGGGTTCCATCTCTTCTAAACAGTCCTGACTCCCCTGTTTAGTCCCCTCTTCTACAGCCTGAAAATTACAAAGGTAAAGGAGGCCCTGAGTAATTCTGTGGGTAAACTTGTGCTGTGCACACGAATTCAGAGAATCCAACTGAATGTATTTTTTTTATTCAAAAGAAAGGGGGATACGTTCTGCTGGTCTAATGAGTCAGAGGGGTATAGCTTAGTGGCTTCTACCTTTTTTGTTGTTTCCCCACTTGTTTAGTCAGGCTGTGGTGGTAGAAAATGAGGATGACCTGATTGGTTTGCCTCATGAAGATCCTTCAATACATAATAAACTACAGTGTGCACATCTCCACCTCTGGGACTATCAGAGGTAGTTAAGAAAATCAATGTGAACCAATAAAAAGCAGCATCATGAATTCAGGTGGAACATTTTTGAATGTGGGTTTTTAAAGTTAATTTCCGCAGCCAAATACTAATGTAGGAACCTAAATATCATGACTCCAGGATTGAAAATCTTTCTAGGAACACTTGACTCTACGGCTTCAGCATACTCGTATATACAAGTAAGGCGGGCAAAACTCTACATTCACATCTCTCAGTTCCTCAGGGCAAATCTGGGAGTCATGAATAAAGCCAGTCATGAAATAAACAAAGCCAGTTATTTAGGACGTTTTGGGGTTTTTTCTACAGTCTCCCCAGAAAGAAGTGGAGTCCTCTGACCAGCAGACTATAGAGTCACTCTTATATTTGTTGTCTTTCTTGCTGACCCAATGACTCTTCCATTAGTTATCCAGAAGAAAACAGCTTCAACTGGAGCCACAGAGGAAGTCCCAAGTACCATAATATCCCATTGCCCAGTGGTGACGACACTCGCTTGAGAAGTAACATAGCCTTGTTCAAATCCTCCCTTTTCTCCTTCCAAAAGAGGGAGAACTTGAACTGGGATCTCTGATATCCCAGCTCAGTACCCTAACCACTGTGCTAAAAGTGACAAGGGAATCCCTCCTTCCACCCCAACTTTTTGTGTGAGCTCATCTACCAGATTGGGCCCCTTAGGTGAGTTAGGTGGAGGAACTCGGGGATGAATGTTATCCAGATGCCTGGTCTGAGGCTGCAGTGCACATGCCGGGAGACAGAAACCTAGGCACCCTAGGGAATTTCACTGCAAAAAGTAGGCCTCAAGTTGAGTTTAGATGCCTACAGAGTTTGGGAGAAGCTGAGTGGAGGTTTGGAGAATCCTACTGCGGCCTGATTCTGGAATTTGGGCACCTAGAGTGGTTAGGAGCCAAAGTCCATTTTTTGTATGTTGCCCCCTGCTGCTTTTGAAAATCTCACTAGGTTCCTATCTGCATCTTTAGGCAAACAAATTCCATTGACACTCTGGCCCTGAGTGTTTGGAAATAAAGGACCAGGGCTCTAACCCCAGCTCTGTGTGTGTTTTTACAGTCTGGGTTGTAACTGTGCCTCTCCTCCATGGGCAGCACGGACTGGTTACAATGGAAGCACAACACGTAGCAATTCTTCTGTGTTCTCCTTTTGATAGTAGTATTTTTTAACACACATTACTTTGAGATGCTGGAGAACTTAGAATGTGCACAATGGCCCAGATTTTCATCTCAGTTATGCTGGTGTAAATACAGAGTAATTCCCCTTACTCCAGTGGTGTATCTGTTATCAGAACCCAGCTCAGTATCTCAGGGATAAAAACACACTGGTTCAGATGCACCCCTGGGGTAACCACAGTGAAAAGAGAGGAGGTACACCAGGGAACAGTTTGGACCATGCTATTGAAAATTCACTG
The DNA here is from genome assembly GCF_009764565.3 of Dermochelys coriacea. Lineage (NCBI taxonomy): Eukaryota > Metazoa > Chordata > Testudines > Dermochelyidae > Dermochelys > Dermochelys coriacea. The sequence goes on from NC_050080.1 coordinate 39,569,103, forward strand.
CAACTTACTAGCAATATTTCAGAGGACATGATGCAACCAGTGTTGGTGTTAATTAATACCCAAAGGCCCTAATTATAAACCATCCATCACCAGTGGGATATATTAATGAAGACACAGTTTAGAGTCCATCGAGGGATTCTTGTGCTGTGTTTATACATCAGTTATTTAAATTCCAAATTCCCCAGTTGCAAACAAGCTAGGACAAGGCACTTGGAACAATCAGCTGGGCTTTTCACTGATATGAATCCAAATGCTTTTGCTCCTGTCTAAATGCTGGTAAAACATGATGACAATTTCATAGCTTTGGCCCATTTCCTAGTGGACACATGTCAAAACCATAGCTATAGCTCCAGGCCTAGGACCTGTGTGAAGCCAGTTGGTGGAGAGTTGATGATTTCTGGTGGAGTTTGACCCGTTCCTCATCATTAGTTTGTTTATCACTCTATACTCTTAGATTTGGTAGGAGGGACAATCTGTAGAGTAGTTTTAGAAATTTAAGTATATAGAGTGACTAATCAGTTAATTAACACCACCCAAAAAAAGGTACTACTTAAACACTCAAGCATATTCATTAATAACCAGGCCATTTTCTTTCAGAAGACACTCAGAAATTCATGATTCTTTATGGCTGAGATTTTCAAAGAAAACAAGGAGAGTTAGGTGCCCAATTGTCATAAAAAATACTCAGAATGGGGCTTCTAACTCCCATAGGTCCCTTTAAAATCCAAGGTGGTTTGATGGGTAAACATCATGTTATGTTTATTCACAGAGTACCTCCAGGTAACAAGAACAATGTAAAGTCTTCTAGAGTTATTTTTTTCTGGATAGCATTATTTATGATTTTATAGCACACACAGGTATGCTAAAATCTTAAAAGAAAATTAACATAACAAATGAGTTTACAATCCCAGTGTATGACACTTCAAGGTACATCAAAACTTCAGCAATCATATGATATACAAAAGTGATAAAATGCTTGGCATTTCTTATCTAGATGAGGTTTACCTGGGCTTGAATCTATTTACCTCAGCTGAATGACTTTTCTTTTACATTGGTTTAAGTGAGAGGGGAATCTGGACTGTTGACTTGAGTGAACTTTTCATAGAATCAAAGATTTTAAGGTCAGTAGAGGCCTTTAGCATAATTCCATCCACAGAATCTCAGCTGGTGTTTCCTGAATGAAACCCAGCAAGTTCACCTGAACATGAGGCTACTTTTCAGAGAAATATCCCATCTCTCTGGAAGGAGTTGCCAGAGATAATTCATAGATTCCAGGGCCAGAAGGGACCATTGCAATCATCTGGTCGGATCTCGTGTAGAGCACAGGCCGGAAAAGTTCCCCCAACTCTTTTGAACAAGAGCAGAACTTAAAAAAAAAAAACAATTTGGGTCAACGGTTTTCCTGTCTCCATTATTTCCCCTTGGAATCAGTTGTTTTCCATGACTTCCCCTTTGAGGTTAATAATAAGACTGCCCTTATACCGTTGTTTTTCCTTTCTAAAAATAAACATTCACTTTCCTTATGCAATAGTTTCAAATTCCCACTAGCAGAATATCAAGGGAGATTACATCATTTCATATGAAGGAAAAATTACCAAGCAGGAGAGATGTTAATTTCTGGAAAGGGAATAACAACAAAATACACCAAGAAGCGCAGCATGATCGAGAAATCCAGGAAGGAACCCAAAGCTCAGGTTACAGAGATAATTGAAGACTATGAATAGCAGAAGAGAATGGAAAATGCAGTGCAAAGACTATAATCTTGTCTCAGAAAAAGTGATGGAAGGGTTAGGGTTAGGGAATGGCTGGCAATAGATCATCTGTGTGAAAGGGAAAGCTGTACAGTTAAAATGAAATAATCTGATTTAGAAATGAAAAATTCCTGCCCAGGCATCCACCCATGTCAGAAAGAATAGGGTTGCTTGTTCAATCCAGTGGGAAAGTAAATAAAGGTAGATGGTGTGACACTGAACCCTTAGCCTTCGTAGGGATATTATTATGATATGATTATAGCATAATTCTGATGCATTTTGTGCAAGACAGGTCATTTAAGGTGTCATGGGAAAAGCTATGATTTGCTCAATATGATTATCCTGTTTGTATGCATGTCTCATTTTTGTATCTGAAGTTATGAATATTGACTATGTATCTGTATTTCAAATGAAGTTACATCTGGGTAACATCCACTAGTGAAGATGCTTTTAGTCTCCATAGGTGGTTGGGAAGGCCCTATTCAGGATAATGAGCCATCAGGGAAAACAATTGGCCTTAGGAGAAGCTTATCTCTCACCTGGTGAGCCTTCCTGAGAACACTCCAGAGAGCCTGTAAGTAATGGTAGCCATGACTCTACCGGGACAAGTGACCAGACCACATGACTATGGACTCCATCTTGGGACGTCTGTATTTTTCCACAAACTGGTCTGGGAACCCAGTTTTGAAACAAAGGGTTCCCACCCTATGCTAAAGCTATATAAGGCAGGGAGCGATATCATGCCACACAAGAGGATTCCTGGAGAGACCTGAGGAACAAAGACTGAACTGGGGGAAGTGCTGGACCCAGGTGAAAGAGATTTCTAGCCTGTGTATGGAAACCTGAGAAACCCAAGCTGCAAAGCAAATGCAGCTTGTGCCTTGAGAATCTGCCAGACTGCTGGTATCATCAGTCAGGGTGAGAAACTGCTCATTCATAGTCAATCTAACTAGTGTGTTAAGATGAGTTTGAATTTTTGTTTATTTGCTGGTATTCTGCTTTGATCTGTTTCCTATCCCTAATAATCACTTTTGTTGTTAATAAACTTGTTTGCAGTTTAACTTAAACCAGTGTGCCTTTAACTGAAGGGTCTGGGGTGAAATCTCAGCTTGGTTAACCCAAGTGTACATATTCCCCCCCACATTCAGGAAGAGACGAACCAGGTAACAAATTCATACTGGTTGGTGTTTTGACCAGGGCAGGGTGGTACAGCTCTGGAGTCCTAGGCTGGGAAGCTGGTGATTATCTTGACTGTAGCTTCTCTATTGTTGGTTCATGCAGTGGTTGGTCAGAGAGCCGGCATGTAACTGTAGCTGGATGTGTCTCTATCTGAGTGAATGCCGGAGGAAGTGTGAGAAGGAGCCCAGACTGGTGGGTCAGAGGGCTCAGTGAAATCCTAATTCCAGGTAGCATGCTGGGGGGAACCAATCACCGGTGAGTTATAGCAAAACAGAGCCTAAGACAGAACAATGAATGGTTCTCAGATTTAGAACATAAGAACAGCCAAACTGGGTCAGACCAAAGATCCATCTAGCCCAGTATCCTGTCTTCCAACAGTGGTCAGTGCCAGGTGCTTCAGAGGGAAGGAACAGAACAGGTAATCATCAAATGATCCATTCCCTGTAGCCCATTACCTTTTGAATGTACCATATTATTACTGGTTTATAGAAATAAACTTGACTGACATTGGTTATCTGGTCTCTTGAATATATTTGATAAGGAACCAAAGTGGGTGAAGGGATTTACTATACAGTTCATCAACACTAAGTAAAACTGTATTGGTTGCAACATAATTAAAGAGAGAATGGTATCTGTTGGACTGGGTTTGTGCACGTCATCAAATCCATACTTCCCCAAAAGTCAACTTCACATCACCAACCAGCCCGCTACTGGGTAAGCTGTCACCCTGTTAGGAGATACAAAATAGAGGCCAAACCGTTCTTTATCTCATTATGCTTCCTATGCTCCAGCATCTTGTATCTTTTAATCCTGAGCCAGATCCAAAGTCCTTTGTACTTAAGGAAAAGACTCTCAGTCCAAAAGTGGATGGGAATCTGGGAGGCAGTGACCATGAGTTGGTTGAGTTCAGGATCCTGACGCAGGGAAGAAAGGTAAGCAGCAGGATACGGACCCTGGACTTCAGGAAAGCAGACTTTGACTCCCTCAGGGAACAGATGGCCAGGATCCCCTGGGGGACTAACATGAAAGGGAAGGGAGTCCAGGAGAGCTGGCTGTATTTCAAGGAATCCCTGTTGAGGTTACAGGGACAAACCATCCCGATGAGTCGAAAGAATAGTAAATATGGCAGGCGACCAGCTTGGCTTAATGGTGAAATCTTAGCGGATCTTAAACATAAAAAGAAGCTTACAAGAAGTGGAAGGTTGGACATATGACCAGGGAAGAGTATAAAAATATTGCTCGGGCATGTAGGAAAGATATCAGGAGGGCCAAATCGCACCTGGAGCTGCAGCTAGCAAGAGATGTCAAGAGTAACAAGAAGGGTTTCTTCAGGTATGTTGGCAACAAGAAGAAAGCCAAGGAAAGTGTGGGCCCCTTACTGAATGAGGGAGGCAAGCTAGTGACAGAGGATGTGGAAAAAGCTAATGTACTCAATGCTTTTTTTGCCTCTGTTTTCACTAACAAGGTCAGCTCCCAGACTGCTGTGCTGGGCATCACAAACGGGGAAGAGATGGCCAGCCCTCTGTAGAGATAGAGGTGGTTAGGGACTATTTAGAAAAGCTGGACGTGCACAAGTCCATGGGGCCGGACGAATTGCATCCGAGAGTGCTGAGGGAATTGGCGGCTGTGATTGCAGAGCCCTTGGCCATTATCTTTGAAAACTCGTGGCGAACGGGGGAAGTCCCGGATGACTGGAAAAAGGCTAATGTAGTGCCCATCTTTAAAAAAGGGAAGAAGGAGGATCCTGGGAACTACAGGCCGGTCAGCCTCACCTCAGTCCCTGGAAAAATCATGGAGCAGGTCCTCAAAGAATCAATCCTGAAGCACTTAGAGGAGAGGAAAGTGATCAGGAACAGTCAGCATGGATTCACCAAGGGAAGGTCATGCCTGACTAATCTAATCGCCTTTTATGATGAGATTACTGGTTCTGTGGATGAAGGGAAAGCAGTGGATGTATTGTTCCTTGACTTTAGCAAAGCTTTTGACACGGTCTCCCACAGCATTCTTGTCAGCAAGTTAAGGAAGTATGGGCTGGATGAATGCACTATAAGGTGGGTAGAAAGCTGGCTAGATTGTCGGGCTCAACGGGTAGTGATCAATGGCTCCATGTCTAGTTGGCAGCCGGTGTCAAGTGGAGTGCCCCAGGGGTCGGTCCTGGGGCCCGTTTTGTTCAATATCTTCATAAATGATCTGGAGGATGGTGTGGATTGCACTCTCAGCAAATTTGCGGATGATACTAAACTGGGAGGAGTGGTAGATACGCTGGAGGGGAGGGATAGGATACAGAAGGACCTAGACAAATTGGAAGATTGGGCCAAAAGAAATCTAATGAGGTTCAATAAGGATAAGTGCAGGGTCCTGCACTTAGGATGGAAGAATCCAATGCACCGCTACAGACTAGGGACCGAATGGCTCGGCAGCAGTTCTGCGGAAAAGGACCTAGGGGTGACAGTGGACGAGAAGCTGGATATGAGTCAGCAGTGTGCCCTTGTTGCCAAGAAGGCCAATGGCATTTTGGGATGTATAAGTAGGGGCATAGCGAGCAGATCGAGGGACGTGATCGTTCCCCTCTATTCGACACTGGTGAGGCCTCATCTGGAGTACTGTGTCCAGTTTTGGGCCCCACACTACAAGAAGGATGTGGATAAATTGGAAAGAGTACAGCGAAGGGCAACAAAAATGATTAGGGGTCTAGAGCACATGACTTACGAGGAGAGGCTGAGGGAGCTGGGATTGTTTAGTCTGCAGAAGAGAAGAATGAGGGGGGATTTGATAGCTGCTTTCAACTACCTGAAAGGGGGTTTCAAAGAGGATGGCTCTAGACTGTTCTCAATGGTAGCAGATGACAGAACGAGGAGTAATGGTCTCAAGTTGCAATGGGGGAGGTTTAGATTGGATATTAGGAAAAACTTTTTCACTAAGAGGGTGGTGAAACACTGGAATGCGTTACCTAGGGAGGTGGTAGAATCTCCTTCCTTAGAGGTTTTTAAGGTCAGGCTTGACAAAGCCCTGGCTAGGATGATTTAACTGGGACTTGGTCCTGCTTTGAGCAGGGGGTTGGACTAGATGACCTTCTGGGGTCCCTTCCAACCCTGATATTCTATGATTCTATGATTCTATGATTCTATGACTACAAGAGGGTTTGTTTCAGGCCCAGTACAGGCAAAGGCATCAGTTATTTTCTCCATGTCTGCTATGGGTAGGAGCCATGTCTCCCCTGCCCACTCTCACAATACACAGTGGTAGACTACATTCGCGTTTTACAATACAGCAATAAAGATACACATTCCCTGTCATCCATTCCCAGCTTCTAGGAAACAGAGGCTATGGACACCATCCCTTCCCATCCTGGTTAACAGCCATTAATGAACTTATCCTCCATGAATTTATCTAGTTTATTGGCTCCTTGAGTGTGTATTTTATTTTTTACCACGTGAGTTTTATTGCGCCTAAAATTTTGAAACAAAATAGTCTCTCTTCTTTGCATGTGTGTGTGTGCTTTTCTGGATTTCCATTTTTCTTTCAATGTACCATTGCCATGCCTGGTATAGATATAGTTTCTATGGGCGCAACCTAAGTCAGTGGATGAAGAGATCAGAAGATATGATCAGGAAATGTGTAGGGGAAAAGCAAGGAAGAGATTTCATACTTATTAGCTCGAATATCTTTGCTTTAACAGCAAGGATCTGCTACTTCTCTTTAAACTTGTCTATATTTTATTGCTCATAACATTTGGAGAAATAAACAATCTCTTTCTCTCTCTGTGTATTTTTATCTCATTCTGTCTATATAACTCTTTCTTTTTCTCCGGTTTTTCATTTTTCTCCAAGCACATTCTCCCTTCTGGATAAAAATGACTCTCTTATTTCTCTCTTCATGAGTTTTTATTTTTATTTCACTTACGTTTCTTTATATGCGGTCTCAGATGCTCTTGTGTAAATGCATATGAAGCTGATGCAGTTCAACCTGGTGTAATTGTGAACAGGAAACTGCATGTGGTGCGTGTTTAGGAGCAGTTTGTTTTTGTTTGTTTGTTTGTTTGTTGTATGTCTGTGTCTGTTTCTCAGCTACATCTATCAAATGGTGCAAATTTGTCTTTGAATCTGCTCTGATAGAAGACAGCTGGATAAACCTTCGTGCAAACATCTTTGATGTTTCGGTGTGTGCCTATGGGGTGTGTTTGTACTGCATGTGGCAAGTGTAATTCCCTGCTCCGGTGACCTACACACTCTATTTTTGATTGAGCTATTGTGCTAAAAATAGCAGTGTAGCCTTGGCAGCACAGACTAGCTGCCCGAGCACAATCCCCTCTGAGATCCCAGGTACATCCACAGGTGGCCAATCCAAAGGGCTGTGTGTGCCACCGTGTTCTCACTGCTAATTGTATCCTGCTAGCTTGATCCAAGTGAGTGCATGTACCTCTACCCAAACTGGGAATTACACCTCCCAGCTGCAGGGAAGACGTACCCGTGGTTGAACTCTCAATATTTTTCATTTCCAATCTATTGATTTTTTGTTGTGTCTTCTAGGTTTCTTGATATGACACCAATGGGATAAAGATTTCAACATCCCAGCCTAAAAGTCTTTCTTTAAAGTTCAAGAGAGATTAAGGGAGTTAGACGGGACATTTCTGTAATTCAATAGGGTTCTATGCTCTTGGTTCACCTGTATTGGAAGCTCAACCTCTTAATTATATGAGTTTTCCTCTGTTTATTGACAACTTAACTTTTCCAGTAGAGAGATGCAGTGGTACAAGGTTACCTGCTCTAGGTTTCACCTAGTATAATCGACAGCACAACCTGACTGCGTGCACTCCATCAATATTTAATGATTTTCTTTTTCTAGATACATATTATGGAAAATGGAAAAGGAAGAAACCAGACACCCATCGTGGAATTTATCCTCTTAGGATTTGGGAATGTCCCTGAACTGCAGCCCCTTCTCTTCCTCGTGTTTCTAGTGATCTTCATTGTGACTGTGGCAGGGAACATCCTCATTGTTGCACTAGTTGTGGCTGATTGCCACCTTCACACCCCTATGTACTTCTTCCTGGGGAACTTGTCCTGCCTGGAGATCTGCTACACCTCCACCTTGCTACCCAGGCTGCTGGCCAGTCTCCTGACTGGGGACAGAACCATTTCTGTTAAGGGCTGCATTTTGCAAACATATTTCTTTGGTATTCTGTCAGCTACAGAATCTCTGCTGCTTGCGGCAATGTCTTATGATCGGTACTTAGCTATATGCAATCCACTTCGTTATGCTGCTCTGATGAATCGGAGGGTTTGTTGCCAGCTAGTGGCAGGGTCCTGGATAAGTAGCTTTCTGGGCTGCACCACAATAAATATTTTGTTGTTTGAATCAAAGTTTTGTGATTCAAAAGGAATTGACCATTTCTTTTGTGATTTTTCACCTGTGATAAAGCTGTCCTGTGACGATACCAAGACTGTGCAAGTGCTGACATTTATTGTCTCTGCCATAGGGACATTTGTGCCATGTCTACTGGTCCTGACATCCTACATTCGTATCATCACCACCATCCTGAGAATCCCTTCCACCACAGGGAGGCAAAAGGCCTTTTCCACCTGCTCCTCTCACCTCATTGTGGTTATAGTTTACTATGGGACACTGATTACTGTCTATGTGGTTCCAACAGCTAACACTCACAAGGTCCTACACAAACTCTTCTCTGTCTTCTACACAGTCCTGACTCCCATGATCAACCCTGTCATCTACAGCCTGAGAAACAAGGAGGTCACTGAGTCCCTGAGAAAAGCTATTCTTAAACTGATTGTTTTCAGAAACAGGCATAGAACTTTAAAGGACAAATTTTAGCATATAGTAAAATAGAGATGAACTGGTATAGTTTCTTAGACATGGCCCATTGGAGTCCTTGAGAACCCCTCATTGACCTTACTTCATCAATTTTCTTTCTTTCTTTCTTTCTTTCTTTCTTTCTTTTACTCTGATACTTTTTCAGCATTAATCTTTCATACATTTAATACACATTTCTTTATACAAAACTTGATACCATAAGAGACATTCTTTATGAAAAATGTTTTCTTTTCCAGACACACATTTCAGTAAAGCACTCTGCTTCATGCATCTATACATGCATCCATACATGAACACTGGTGCCCAAATTCTGCAAGGAGCTGAACATCTTTTGAGTGGCTCTGGGTCTCTTCCACTCCCACTGAAGCCAATGACATTCATTCTCCACTGATTAGGATCCTCTGTTGTCAATTTTCAGAGTGGTAGCCATGTTAGACTGTATCAGCAAAAACAAAGAGGAGTCCTTGTGGCACCTTAGAGACTAACACATTTATTTGGGCATAAGCTTTCGTGGGCTAAAACCCACTTCATCAGATGCATGGAGTGGAAAATACAGTAAGCAGTATATATATATAAAAAGATGGAAGTTGCCTTACCAGTGCTAATGAGGCCAATTCAATTAAGGTGGAAGTGGCCTATTCTCAATGGTTGATTACTTCTGTATTACTAACGAGGCCAATGCAATCAAGGTGGACATCGCCTATTTCCCACAGTTGACAAGAAGGTGTGAATAACAACTGAGGGAAAATTAGTTTTCGTAGTGACCCATCCACTCCCAGTCTTTATTTAGGCCTAATTTGATGGTGTCCAGTTTGCAAATTAATTCTAGTTCTGCAGTTTCTTGTTGAAGTTTGTTTTTGAAGTTTTTTTGTTGAAGAATTGCCATTTTTAGGTCTGCTATTGAGTGACCAGGGAGACTGAAGTGTTCTCCGACTGGTTTTTGAATGTGTTAATTCCTGATGTCAGATTTGTGTCCATTTATTCTTTTGCGTAGAGACTGTCCAGTTTGGCCAATGTACATGGCAGAGGGGCATTGCTGGCACATGGTGGCATATATCACATTGATAGATGTGCAGGTGAATGAGCCCCTGATGGTGTGGCTGATGTGGTTAGGTCCTATGGTAGTGTCCCTTGAATAGATACGTGGACAGAGTTGGCACCAGGGTTTGTTACAGGGTTTGGCTCCAGGGTTGGTGTTTTTGTTGTGTGGTGTGTAGTTGCTGGTGAGTATTTGCTTTAGGTTGGGGGGCTGTTTGTAAGCGAGGATTGGCCTGTATCCCAAGGTCTGTGAGAGTGAGGGATCATCCTTCAGGATAGGTTGTAGATCCTTGATTATGCGCTAGAGAGGTTTTAGTTGGGGGCTCTAGGTGACAGCTAGTGGTGTTCTCTTACTTTCTTTGTTGGGCCTGTCCTGTAGTAGGTGACTTCTGGGTACCCTTCTGGCTCTGTCAATCTGTTTCTTCTCTTCAGCAGGTGGGTATTGTATTTTAAGAAAGCTTGATAGAGATCTTGTAGGTGTTTGTGTCTGTCTGAGGGATTGGAGCAAATGCGGTTATATCTTAGAGCTTGGCTGTAGACAATGGATCATGTGATGTGGTCTGGATGAAAGCTGGAGGTATGTAGCTCTAATTCATGAATTCATTTAACTCAAAGTAGCTGAATATTTTCTGCAAAAATCAATCAAAATCTTTCAGGACTTAGATGCTGAGCAACAACCTGCCCTTTAGAATATTTAGCCTTGTGGTTAGAGCACTCGTGTGTGTGTGTGTGTGTGTGTGTGTGTGTGTGTGTGTGTGTAAGACCCACTTTCAATATCCCCCCTGCCTGATAGGGGAGAAGTCTTCAATTTCCTGCATTGGAAATAAGAGCACTGGTTATAGAATACTCTCTGCACAAGCTCCCTCTCTCTCTCGGTCCTGTTAACGTGGTTCCATTGGGTATAAATAATTAAATAGCCCTTGTTACAGGGAGTTGAACTTCAATCTCACACAGCCAAAGTGTGCTTCTTAACTACCAGACCACAGAGGCATCCCTGGACTTTTTTTCTGGCCCAATGACTATTCATTCTCATCATGAATGACAATGAGTAGTCATTGGGCTAGGGAAAGCAAGTGTGAATGCCTTCATACCCTGGTAGTAAGGCTTTTATTTTCCAGAACTGCCAGAGAAATGAAAAATCAGTGGTTCACTGAGATCTAACTGTCATCTTCTGCCACAATACAGCAGGCAGGACAGAAATACATGCTGAATGGGTTTTCCAGCAAGGGTTGAGTGTCTTGTGGTTAAGACATAGGTGCGAGAATCACGACTCTTCACTTCTTTTCCTAGATCAGCCACATACTGCCTGTAGGCTAGAAACTTTGTCACAAACTAATTCATCCTTAGCCAGAGTGAGGTGTATTGAAAGCTGTGTTAAAATTACAAGATATCGCTCTGAGTGTAAGGTTTTTTTTTCTGGTCCCGCTTACAGACGGGGACCTTTGTATGGAAATATATGCTCTGGTTATAATGAGTCATTCTGCAGCCCATCACCATAGAGTTATGCCTCTCTGTTGTGAGGAGGAGCCTGCTTTGTCCCTCCATTTTTGTGTTCTTGCATCTTATGGGTCTGCATTCTAAGAAATAAAGTAATGTTACATTGCAACCTTCAAGCAATACTGTTTTATGTTTTTATCTAACTGAGAACATAATTGAGAGCTGGTTGAAAAAAGATGTGGGGAAATGGGATTTTTTCTCATTTTGGTTTTCTTTTTTCCCTTCATTTTTAAAATTTAATTTGTTTGATATTTTTCAGCACTGTCATTGTCATAGACACTGGAGGAAGGGTTTTAAAGGCACAGACTGGAGTTGGGCATCAGGAAAGCCAATGGGAGATAGGTACATAGGCGGATGAAAACTTTGCCGGGTATGGAGAGGTGATGGATCTTGTCCATGAGCACTCAGGAGACCAGTGATATGAATGGGAAGAGAACACAAGTCTCCTGAGTCCTGGCCACTGCGTCTCATGACATAAACACCAATGTATCAAAGGAAACGATATAGGCTCGCAAAAAGAAAAGGAGTACTTGTGGCACCTTAGAGACTAACAAATTTATTTGAGCATAAGCTTTCGTGAGCTACAGCTCACTTCATCGGATGCATTCAGTGGAAAATACAGAGGGGAGATTTATATACACACACAGAGAACATGAAACAATGGGTTTATCATACACACTGTAAGGAGAGTGATCACTTAAGATAAGCCATCACCAGCAGCCGGGGGGAAAGGAGGAAAACCTTTCATGGTGACAAGCAAGGTAGGCTATTTCCAGCAGTTAACAAGAATATCTGAGGAACAGTGGGGGGTGGGGTGGGGTGGGGTGGGGTGGGGGGGAGAAATAACATGGGGAAATAGTTTTACTTTGTGTAATGACTCATCCATTCCCAGTCTCTATTCAAGTCTAAGTTAATTGTATCCAGTTTGCAAATTAATTCCAATTCAGCAGTCTCTCGTTGGAGTCTGTTTTTGAAGCTTTATTGTTGAAGGATAGCCACTCTTAGGTCTGTAATCGAGTGACCAGAGAGATTGAAGTGTTCTCCAACTGGTTTTTGAATGTTATAATTCTTGACGTCTGATTTGTGTCCATTCTTTCTTTTACGTAGAGACTGTCCAGTTTGACCAATGTACATGGCAGAGGGGCATTGCTGGCACATGATGGTATCTATCACATTGGTAGGTGCACAGGTGAACGAGCCTCTGATAGTGTGGCTGATGTGATTAGGCCCTATGATGGTGTCCCCTCATTTTCTTTTTGCGAATACAGACTAACACGGCTGCTACTCTGAAACCTGTCATGATATAGGCTCGGGTTGTCCAATCCTCTCAGCCCCTTTGAAATGATCTTGGATGAGGTCAGGATCTGTGGGGGTAATTTTTAAAGGCACCTAATTTTCCCCTAGCTGAAAAAGGTGGATAAACCTTGCTTCTCTTCCTTTGTCAGGTGCTTTTCAAACAATGAATGAAAACTGCACTAGGGGAGCTAAGGCAGAGATTTCAGAACCACCCAGAAGATCTGGATGTCCACAACCAGCGCAGTGGCAATAAAAGGAAAATATAGTGCCCCTCTTTAAAAAAGGGAAGAAGGAGAATCCAGGGAATGATAGATCAGTCAGTCTCACCTCAGTCCCTGGAAAAATTATGGAGCAGGTCCTCAAGGAATCCATTTTGAAGCACTTGGACGAGACGAAGGTGATCAGGAACAGTCAACATGGATTCACCAAGGGCAAGTCGTGCCTGACCAACTTGATTGCCTTCTATCATGAGATAACTGGCTCTGTGGATATGGGGAAAGCACAGACATGATATACCTTGACTTTAGCAAAGCTTTTGATACGGTCTCCCACAGTATTCTTGCCAGCAAATTAAAGAAGTATGGATTAGATCGGAGTGGGCAAACTATGGCCCGCGGGCAGGATCTGGCCCTTCAGGGCTTTGGATCCAGTCTGAGGGATTGACACCCCCGTGGTGCTGCTGAGCTAAGCAGGGGGAAGGGCTGGCACCATGTCCCTGCAGCTCCTGGGGGAGAGGTGCAGAGGGCTCTGTGCACTGCCCTTACCTGCAGCTCCCATTTCCCAGGAAGGGGGAACCGCAGCCAATGGGAGCTTCTGGTGTGGTACCCACAGGTGAGGGCAGCATGTGGCAGAGCCACCCTCCCCACCCCACCCCCAGGAGCCACTGCTGGACATGCTGGCCACTTCCAGGAGTGGCGCGGGGCCAGGGCAGGTAGGGAGCCTACCTTAGGCATGTTGCACACCGCTTCTACCCCAGTGCCACTCGAGGTAAGCAGTGCCGGGCCAGAGCCCACACCCCAAACCCCTGCCTTGAGTCCCCTGTCACACTCCCTCCTGCACCCCAACCCCCTGCCCTGAGCCCCCTGCTACATCTCCCACTCCTCCTGCACCCCAACTGCTTGCCCTAAGCCCCCTCCCGCACTCCACACCCCTCCCTTCACCACTGCCCTGAGCCTCCTCCTGCACTCCGCACCCCTCCTCTGCCCCAACCCCTTGCCCAGAGCCCCTTCTTGCACACTGCACCTTCTCGCACATCCCGTTGCCCTGCCCCACCCCTGCATGCAATTTCCCCACCCAGATGTGGCCCTCAGGCCAAAAAGTTTGCCCACCCATGGATTAGATGAATGGACTATGAGGTGTATAGAAAGCTGGCTAGATTGTTGGGGTCAATGGGTAGTTATCAACAGTTCGATATCTAGTTGGCAGATGGTATCAAGTGGGGCTGGCTTTGTTCAACATCTTCATTAATGATATTGATGACGGGACGGATTGCAAGTTCATGGATGACACTAAACTTGGGGCAGAGGTAAATATGCTGGAGGGTAGGGATAGGGTTCAGAGTGAGCTAGACAAATTGGAGGATTGGGCCAAAAGAAATCTGATGAGGTTCAACAAGGACAAGTGCAGAGTCCTGCACAAAGGATGGAAGAATGCCATGAACTGCTACAGGTTGGGGATCGACTGGCTAAGTGGCAGTTTTGCAAAAAAGGATCTGGGGATTACAGTGGATGAGAAGCTGGATATGAGTCAACAATGTTACCTTGTTGCCAAGAAGGCTAACGGCATATTAGACTGCATTAGTAGAAGCATTGCCAGCAGATTGTGGGAAGTGATTATTTCCCTCTATTTGGCACTAGAGAGGCCACATCTGGAGTACTGCATCTAGTTTTGGGTCCCCCACTACAAAAGGATGTGAACAAATTGGAGAGAGTCCTGCGGAGAGCAATGAAAATGATTAGAGGGCTGGGGCACATGACTTAGGAGGAGAGGTTGAGAGAACTGGGATTATTTAGTCTGCATAAGAGAAGAGTGAGGGGGGACTTGATAGCAGTCTTCAACTACCTGAAGGGGGGTTCCAAAGAGGATGGAGTTTGGCTGTTCTCAGTGGTGGCAGATAACAGAACAAGGAGCAATGGTCTCAAGTTGCAGTGGGGGAGGCCTAGATTGAATATTAGGAAAAACTATTTTATTAGGAGAGTGGTGAAGTACTGGAATGGGTTACCTAGGGAGATGGTGGAATCTCCATCCTTAGAGGTTTTTAAGGCCCAGGTTGGCAAAGTCTTAGCTGGGATGATTTAGTTGGGGTTGGTCCTGCTTTGAGCAAGGTGTGATGGGTTCGGTCACAGAGATCCCCTTAGGACTGTCACCTGATGTGCTGAAACTACCTCTGAGCCCATTTTCCACTGCCAGTTTGGGACTCCAGAACCCTGACTTGTTGAGCCAGACATGCTAGTCACCTGCAACACAGATCCAGGTCTGATTCATGCCCCCAAAGCTGCAGACTTTAACCAAAAATTGCTCAGCAACTCACCTATCTCCAGCATACAGACACTCAGTTCTCAATGGAATCCAAACCCAAATAAATCCGATTTACTCTGTATAAAGCTTATACAGAGTAAACCCATAAATTGTTCGTCCTCTATAACACTGAGAGCCAGATATGCACAGCTGTTTGCTCCCCCAGGTATTAATCACTTACTCTGGGTTTACTAATAAACAAAAGTGATTTTATTAAGTATAAAAAAGTAGGATTTAAGTGGTTTCAAGTAATAACAGACAGAACAAAGTAAGTTACCAAGCAAAATAAAGCACGCAAATCTAAGCCTAATACATTAAGAAACTGAATACAGGTAAATCTCACCCTCAGAGCTGTTCCAATAAGCTTCTTTCACAGACTAGACTCCTTCCTAGTTAGGGCCCAAACCTTTCCCCTGATACAGTTTTTGTTAGTTCCAGCTCAGGTGGTAACTAGGGGATTTCTCATGACTGGCAGCCCCCTTTTTTCTATTTCACCCCCTTTTATAGCTTCAGCACAAGGTGGGAATCTTTTGTCTCTCTGGGTCCCCACCCCTCCTTCTAAATGGAAAAGCACCAGGTTTAAGATGGATTCCAGTCCCAGGTGACATGGTCACATATCCTGTCAGACCCCAAGCCTCCATTCTTTCTGGCCGGACTCACTGGAACACAGGAAGGCTTACAAGTAAAGAGAGTCATTTACAACCAATTGTCCTAGTTAATGAGAGCCAGCAAGATTCCAAACCACCACTAATGGCCCACACTGTGCATAATTACAATAGTACTTCAGAGTTATACTTTATATTTCTAGCTTCAGGTACAAGAATTATACATACATACAAATAGAATGAACACACTCAATAGATTATAAGCTTTGTAATGATACCTTAAAAGAGACCTTTTGCATAAAGCATGTTCCAGTTACATTATATTCACACTCATTAGCATATTTTCATAAAACGTATGGAGTGCGACTTCACACAGGGGCTTAGACTAGATGAGTTTCTGAAGTCTTTTCCAACCCTAATCTTCTATGATTCTATGATACATAGAGTAAAATTCTCAAAAACACCTATGTGACATAGGAGAGTAATGCTGGGATTTTGAAGGATCCTAAGGGAGATAGAAGCTCAACTCCCAGAATCTAGCTCACTTTGGCCCTTCTGAAATTTTCATCCTAAATTCCCCTTTCAAAAGTGATATAAGGTCAAAATGTTAAGGATATTTAGGCCCCTAAATATGTAGATAGGTTCCTAATGGGCTCTACAGACATGCCTAGGCATCCAAGTGCCATTGAAATCAATAGGAGCTAGGCACTTAGATGCTTCTGAAACTCTCACTAGGTGTCTAGCTGCCATTTTAGGCACCTAAATACCTTTGAAAATCTGACTCTTAGATGTCTACATCCCACTGACTTTCACTGAGACTAAGGGCATGTGTACACTATACCTCGGTTTGGACTAGGGGACTGTGAACAACAGGGCACACCAAAGTCTGTGCTGAAACTCCCCCTTTGGATGCTGCGGGTGCAGACTACAAGGTTCCTCCTTCACACTAATGTATTCCTTCTTGAAGAGGGCTATGCTATTGCTCACTAGGAATCTTTAGTTCACACCTGCAGTGCACACACAGGGAAGTTACCGTGTAGCACTTTGGTGCACATTGCTAGTCACGCCCCTGTAGTCCAAACCACAGGACCATGAAGACAAGACCTTAGACTTCAGAATTCCTAAGTCATTGCTGAAAATGGAGCTTGAGTTCCTTAGTCAGTTTTGTGCTTTAGAGAATATTATTGATAGGCATTACTGATGGGAATTTTGCTTTCTCCACATAGTGAGTTTTGGCTGAAATAGTCCAAAAATGTTAGGTTCATAGAATATCAGGGTTGGAAGGGACCTCCTCTAGTCCAACCCCCTGCTCAAAGCAGGACCAATCCCCAAATGGCCCCCTCAAGGACTGAACTCACAATCCTGGGTTTAGCAGGCCAATGCTCAAACCACCGAGTTATCCCTCCCCCGACATACATGGAATTTTTAAACACCACCTTAAAAAGTGAAATGGAAAATAGTAAAATGATTTGAAAAACTGAATAAAATAAATAATTTGAATGAACAAACTAAGAAAACAGAATAGCTAGCTAGCTAGCTAGCTAAATATCTCCAACAATGATAACATTCTTCAGAGGCATTTGGCACACAACTTTATGTGATTCATCACTGTCATATTTCCTTCCATGGTAGTGTCAGACCAATGATTCCTGCAAGTAATAACGGAATATGGAACATGAAACGATTTTATACAGTCCTCGGGATGTTCAATCAAATTCTAACGATTTCATCTACTCCATTCTGTAAAATAAAACCGAGCATAAATCAGTGCCTTTGACATAATGTTGACTATTGGGGTTAATTCCTGTCTTTTCTTTAATGTGGCCATTTTAAGAGCCAAACACAGTGTGAACCCACTGTTGGTTTTGGTGATGGGTTTTGTCACTGTGATCCAGTCTCTCACACAGTGATACCAGGCTGTATCCTCGGGCCTCTGGCTACTTGTTTGTAAATACAGCCGGTTGTTGGGATTGTCTCCGGCGGCAGTGAATTGCCCTTTCGGTGAATCGGTGTAATGAGAACTCTTTCCTGTGTACTCCACACTGGAGACCCATTACAGACATTACCCTGGAGCCTGATGGACCCAGCGCTGAAGTTGAACCCGGAGACTTTACAGGCGAGGCGGAGTCAAAAGTCACCTCCAGGTTCTATGTACAAAGAAGCAGTTTCTGTAGGTACAGATTTGGAAAATGATGTTTTCCAACCTCCAGTGCCCCCTTTCAGTCTTGTCCCCAAGGCAGCCCCTCTCTCTGTCTCTCACCGATCCCCATTTCTGTATTGTTATTTAAACCAGAAAAGAATATTGTGGAGTGTTATTTATTTACCCTTTTAACCAAGGATTTTTGTCTCCTAGGAAAACGCTCCTTGGGCCAGAAAACCCACCATAGGTGGAAAATAGTTCAACTAACCAGACAAAGAAACAGAAAACAAAGCAAAAAGCACAAACAAACTGGGAGGATTCTAGCGCCAAAAGCAGAGTGGTCACGACCCTTCTGTGGGAATGTGTCACTGACAGTGGTGACACTAAGCGGAATCCCAGCGTGGTGAAGTGAAGAGCGTCCTAGACGGAACCGGAATGAACCAGGTTGGGGCTCTATGGCCTGTATTATGCAGGAGATCAGACTAGTTTATCATACTTCTTCTTTCTGGCCTTTAAGTCTATGTATCTGTGACTTCCCAGGAGATTGAGTGTAGGCTCAGAATTTGTCCCCAGCAGAGGCAAGAAAGAGGAAGGGACCCAAATAAGAGTGTTCTATCCTTTGCGGGAACTTGTATAAATTCCTTCACCTTGCGTAAATCAAGGAAGAGGAATAACAACAATAAAAAGAGTTTGTTGTTGCTTGCCCCTTTCCCATAACAGATCTCATTTTCACTTTTAGACCTTGGGCACCCTCAACACAAAACTGCTTCTCTAGTTACTGCAGGGAGAGGTTTTTGTCTGAGCATAGACTGGCTTCCCCTCACTGTGTCTCTCACACAGTGATACCGGCCAGTGTCCTCGGGCTTCAGGCCGGTCATTTACACATACAGATCACTCTTGGAATTATCCCTGGAGATGGTGAATCGGCCTTTCACTGAATCAGGGTATTATGTACTGGCCCCACCAGAGTTTATAACAGTGACCCATTCAAATCCCTTCCTGGGAGCCTGTTGGACTCAGCTCATCTCGTAGCTACTGAAAGTGAACTCCGAGGCTTTGCAGGAGAGGCGATGAGAGTCTCCAGGCTTTTTCACATTCCCTCCCAACTCCACCAGCATCTGTGACTGGGCACCTGCGAATAAAGACAGATTGTAAATATTGATATAAAAAACAGCGATAACTCAATATTCTACACTGACAGTTCTTCAGAGGAGAAAAATACCTTCCAAAGCTGCTACAGCGACAATTACAAAGAGCAAAAATCCCATTTCCCCGGGTGTTGGAGGGGAAAGTTCTCAGGAGACTGGCAGGTCACTGCACAGACCCAGGGGACTGTGGATTGTGTCTCCAGGTGCAGCCTGAGCAGAGAGAGGCACAGATTTAAACAGGAAAGTGTCTCCCACATTTGCATACCCCTTTGCTTATAAGAGACACACACTCCTGCTGACAGTGATCTGAGTGACTCGCCCTAGGGCTCTGGGTGCGGGAGTCAGACTGTCCCATCCCGTGTGTCTATGCAGCGCCGGGCACAGGGCGCTGGGATCCTCATTAGATGTTTGGATCCCTGGGAGGAATGAACAGCTCCCTGCAGTGACTGTATTTCCTCACCCAGGAACTTAGGTCCTGGTTATTGTAAAGAGATATGGCGAGGGGAGGGTGGACTCAGCTCTGAAGCCCCGTCCCATGCGCAGAGGGGCCATGTAATGTCCGGTCAGTGGGGTCCATGTCTGGCAAGACGTCAGGCAGCACTGAAGGGAGATTTCAGAGTAGCAGCCATGTTAGTCTGTATTTGCAAAAAGAAAAGGAGTATTTGTGGCACCTTAGAGACTAACAATTTTATTTGAGCATAAGCTTTCGTGACCTACAGCTCACTTCATCGGACTGCATCTGTGAGCTGTAGCTCACGAAAGTGAGCTGTAGCTCATGAAAGTTTATGCTCAAATAAAATTGTTAGTCTCTAAGGTGCCACAAGTACTCCTTTTCTTTTTTAAAGGGAGATTGTTATTCATGATTGATATTCATATTCATGTTCACACTTCTATTCCCATTCAGACTCCACTTCCCATTTTTACGGGGTTTCTATAAAATAAAACACAAATCAGTGCCTTTGTGTTGGCTATTGGGGTTGATTCCTGACTTTTCTTAAATTTGGCCATTTTAAGAGCCAAACATGATGTTAACACACTGTTGGTTTTGGTGATGGGCTTTGTCACTGTGGTCTTGTCTCTCACACAGTGATACCGGGTGTTGTCTTCTCGTCTCCTGCTGCTTCTTTGTAAATACAGAGGGTTCCTGGGATTGGATTGGGAGACAACAAATCACATTTTCGCTGAATCAGTGTAATGAGAACAATTTCGTGTGTACTGTGACTTGGAGACCCACTCCAGATGCTTCCCAGGAGCCTGAGGGACCCAGCGCTGAAGTGGAACCTGGAGACTTTAGAAGAGAGGTGAAGTCAAAGGGCACCTGCAAATTCCATGTGCAAACGAGCACTGTATGTAGGTACAGAGTTAAAAAAAATGATGTTTTCCAATCCCTAAAGCCTCTCTTCAGTCTTGCCCCAAGGCTGTGCTGTTTTCTCATTGCTCCCCCTGGTGTGGAATGGAGAAGGGGATTCTGCAAGGGATTCCCCCTTCTCTCACTGACCCCGCTTTTGTATTATCATTTAAAGCAGAAAATAAATATTTGGGGATTTATTTATTCTTTTAATCCAAGATTTTTTTCCTCCTCGGAAAATGCTCCTTGTGCCAAAAAAGCCAGCTTTTGCTGAAAAAAAAAACAGAAAAGCAAAAAACAAAAAAGAAAAACAACAAATTTGGTGGGTTTAGTGCTAAAAGCTGAGAGATCAGGGCCCTTCTGCTGGAATGTATCACTGACAGTGGTGAAAGAAAGCAGAATCACAGCGTGCTGAAGTGAAGAGGGTGCTAGACTGAACCCCAGTTAATCAGGCTGAGGATTTACGACATGTATGTCTTATGCAGGAGATCAGACTAGAGTATCATATTGCTCCTTTCTGGCCTTTAATTCTATGAACCTGTAACTATCCAGGAGGTTGTTTGCATTTTTCCATTGGTGTCTGATAAGGGCCATGTCAAACTTACAGCTAAGAGTAGCACAAAATCCCTCCTGAGCAGCTGTACTGACTCCTTACCTCTGAGGGGTTAAGAAGCTGAAATAACCTGGTTGGGACCTGACCAAAAGGACCAATAAGGAAAGAAGATACTTTCAAATCTCGGGGGAGGTTTTGTTTGTGCTCTTTTTGTTGTTCCCTCTCTGGATGGACAGAGAGTCTAGGCAGGAAAAACATCTCCTGAAAACATACCTGAAATGAGCATTTAAGATTACAAAAATTGTAAGTAAGAGCAAGGAAATGTATTAGAGTATCTTTTGTTTTAGCTTCTTAATTTTCCCTATGCTAAGAGGGAGTTTTATTCCTGTTTTTTGTTACTTTAAAGCTGAGCTTAGAGGGGAATCCTCTGTGTTTTAAATCTTTTTCACAAAAAGAAAAGGAGAACTTATGGCACCTTAGAGACTAACAAATTTATTAGAGCATAAGCTTTCGTGAGCTATAGCTCACTTCATTGGATGCATCCGATGAAGTGAGCTGTAGCTCATGAAAGCTTATGCTCTAATAAATTTGTTAGTCTCTAAGGTGCCACAAGTTTTCCTTTTCTTTTTGCGAATATAGACTAACACGGCTCCTACTCTGAAACCAATTAAATCTTTTTATTACCCTGAAAAGATATCTTCCATCCTGATTTTTGCAGGTGTGATTCTCTTACTTTTTTTATAAATAAAATTCTTCTTTTAAGAACCTGATTGATTTTCAGTGTCCTAGAGACAAAAGGTCTGGTTGGTACTCACATTATTCTCAAGCCTCCCCAGGAAAGGGGGTGAAAGGGCTTGGGAGAATATTTTGAGTAACAAGGGACTCCAAATGACCCTTTTCCTGAATTTTTGTCTAAATCACTTGGTGGTGGCACCAATACCATCCAAGGACAAGAAGAGGATTTGTGCCTTGGGGAAATTTTTATCCTAAGCTGGTAAAAATAAGCTTATAGAGTCTTTCATGTGGGTCCCCACATCTGTACCCCAGAGTGAGGAGTGAGGAGGGAACCCTGACAGGCCACATTCAAATATGACCATAAGAACAGCCATATTGTGTCAGATCAAAGGTCCATCTAGCCCACTATCCTGTCTTTCAACAGTGGCCAGTGCCAGGTGCCCGAGAGGGAATGAACAGAACAAGTAACCATTAAGTTATCCATTCTCTGTCTACCATCCCTGCCCATCCTGGCTAATAGCCATTAATGATGGACCTATCCTCCATGAACTTATCTAGTTCTTTTTTGAACCCTGTTATAGTCTTGGCCGTCACAACATCCTCTGGCAAAGAGTTGAATAGGTTGACTGTGCATTGTGTGAAGAAATACTTCCCTTTCTTTATTTGAAAACTGGCGCCTTGTACTTTCATTTGGTGACCCCTAGTTCTTGTGTTATGAGAAGGAGTAAATAACACTTCCTTATTTAAATAAAACAAAACAATGAGGAGTCCTGTGGCATCTTAAAGACTAACACATTTATTTGGGCATAAGCTTTCTTGAGTGGCAATTTAGATCCCATTATTTTCTATGTTTAGTTGGAATTATGTTTTTCAATATGCATTACTTTGCATTTGTCAACATTTAATTTTATCTGCCATTTGTTGCCCAGTCACCCAGTTTTGAGAGATCCTTTTGTAGCTCTTTGCAGTCTGCCTGGGTCTTAACTATCTTTTGTAATGTTATATCATCTGCAATTTTCACCACCTCACTGTTTACCCCTTTTTCCAGATCATTTATGAATATGTTAAATAGGACTGGGCCCAGTACAGACCCCTGGGGGACACCACTATTTACCTCTCTCCATTCTGAAAACTGACCGTTTATTCCTGCCCTTTGTTTCCTATCTTTTAGACAGTTACCATTCCCTCTTATCCCATTACAGTTTAATATTCCAGAAGCCCCAGTTTTTATGGGCACATGATCATAGCTGGTGTGGCAAATTGCCAGCACTACTATGATGGGTCTTGTGCTTTCTCTTCTTGGGGGGTGTGACATTATTGACATAATCTGGGACCATATAGATCATTGTTGCAACCAAGGTCCTGTAGTGGCACCAAATCTTATATAAAGTGGGTCAAATGAGGTGTTTAAGACAAGTTTATGGTTTGCTGTTTATGATTAAGCTGTCTATATGTGTGTATCATTTTTATAGTTGAAGTTATGAATATTGGCTCTATACTGTCTGTAGTTCAAACTTGTGCTATGCTTCTGGGTGACACCCCAGACAAGTTGGTGTCAGCTCTGCCTAGCCTGCTTGATGGCCCATTAAGGCCATCAGCTATACAATTGACCCATTGAAAGAAGGCAGACACACCTGGTGATTCAGCCAGACCGACAGGGACCTGCCTATGGACAGAACTCTGAGATTTTTCCAGGCTATGTGATGAACAGCTTGTCTTTGGGACACAGAAAGACAGACCACATGGCAAGAGACTATAAAAAGCTGCTGCACTCCTGCATCTTGTCTTCAATCCTGCTTCCTACCTCTGGAGGGACTTTGCTACACTGAAGCTTTGAACCAAGGACTGAAAGACCCCTCCCAGATGGGGATGTTCTCCAGAGATTTGATTTGAACCTGCAGTTTATTCTATCACTGCGGCAAGCCTGAATCAAGAACTTTGCCATTACTGTATGTAATTGATTCCGTTTAACCAATTCTAGCTCTCGTCTATATCTTTTTCCTTTTATGAATAAACCTTTAGATTTTAGATTCTAAAGGATTGGCAGCAGCATGATTTGTGGGTAAGATCTGATTTTTATATTGACCTGAGTCTGAAGCTTGGTCCTTTGGGATCAAGAGAACCTTTTTTCTTTTAGTGGGGTATTGGTTTTCATAACCATTTGTCCCTATAACGAGTGGCACTGGTGGTGATACTGGGAAACTGGAGTGTCTAAGGGCATTGCTTGTGGGACTTGTGGTTAGCCAGTGTGGTAAAACCAAAGTCTGTCTGTCTGTCTGGTTTGGTTTGCCTTGGTGTGCATAGAAACCCCAGCCTTGGGCTGTAACTGCCCTGCTTTAAGCAATTTGTCCTGAATTGGCTCTCTCAGTTGGGTCCCACCAGAACCAGCCTCGTTACAGGGGGGAGGGGTTCAGGGCACCATTTCTTGCCCCTGAACTGGGGTATTAACTGCCCCACTAGTGTCCTAATGGAGAGGGAGGGACCCGGGCCCGCTCTCTACTCCAGGTCCCAGCCCAGGGGCCCTAGGGATAGCAGTAAACCACTAGAACTAGCAGTTCCTTCCCCTGGGCTACTTCCCTCTCCTGCCCTTCAGCTTGTGGGGCTTCCTGCCCACCCTCTGCACACACCAGGTATCCCTTTACCTAGGGTCTTGGTCTTCTTAGCCCACCACAGCACTTCTCCAAATTCTCCTCTGCTTCCCTCCAAACTGCTCTCTGCTCCAACACCAATCCACTCTGCTTCAACTCCTCCTCTTGTCTGATTGAAGCAGGGGGTTTTTACCATGTGATTGGCTTTGGTGCTTTAATTAATTTATAGCAAACTTTCTTCCCTCTACAGGGAATAAGGCTCCCTTCTAACACGCCCCTGCTGCCCTCTGGCCATGCTGTATCACACTGGATATAGAGACTTGAAACCTGATGACAGATATTTTGTTTTCACTCTGGTTGCAGATCCTGTTCCTAGTGCTGGATTGTTTGTGGAAGTGCTGCCCCCATGCGGAGTATGGCAGAAAGAAGATTCTGCAGCTTTGGTTTTTGTATTTTCCCTGTTGAGATTCCCCACACTGTGTCTTTCACTCCCTCCTCGCCTCCTGTCTGATCCAAGCATTTAAGGCTAAAGATGATTGTGCATCTAAAAATCTGTGCAAGGATTTTTTAGAGATGTGATTTTATAATCTTCATCTACTCACTGCTGCCACTATGTCAAGGTTCCTTCCCCACTCTGCACTCTAGGGTACAGATGTGGGGACCTGTATGAAAGACCCCCGAAGCTTATTCTTACCAGCTTAGGTTAAAACTTCCCAAAGGTACAAACTTTGCCTTGGCCTTGAACAGTATACTGCCACCACCAAGCGTTTTAAATAAAGAACAGGGAAAGAGCCCACTTGGAGATGTCTTTCCCTCAAAATATCCCCCCAAGTCCTACACCCCCTTTCCTGGGGAAGGCTTGATAAGAATCCTCACCAATTTGTACAGGTAAACACAGACCCAAACCCTTGGAGCTTAAGAACAATGAAAAATCAACCAGGTTCTTAAAAGAAGAATTTTAATTAAAGAAAAGGTAAAAGAATCACCTCTGTAAAATCAGGATGTAAAATACCTTACAGGGTAATCAGATTCAAAACATAGAGAATCCCTCTAGGCAAAACCTTAAGTTACAAAAAGACACAAAAACAGGAATATACATTCCCTCCAGCACAGCTTATTTTACCAGCCATTAAACAAAAGGAAATCTAACACATTTCTAGCTAAATTACTTACTAACTTAACAGGAGCTGGAAAGCTTGCATCCCTGATCTATTACCGGCAAAAGCAACAACACAGACAGCCAGACCCTTTGTCCCCCACCCCCTCCAGATTTGAAAGTCTCTTGTCCCCTCATTGGTCATTTTGGGTCAGGTGCCAGAGAGGTTACCTTAGCTTCTTAACCCTTTACAGATGAAAGGGTTTTGCCTCTGGCCAGGAGGGATTTTATAGCATTGTATACAGAAAGGTGGTTACCCTTTCCTTTATTTTTATGACAGAGCCAAAGTCTTATTTTCCCTAGTGCTGAAGGGGAAAGTTCTCAGGTGATTTGGCTGGCAACTGCCCAGACCCAGGGGGCTGTGGATTGTCTCTCTGGGTGCAGTCTGTGCAGAGAGAGGCACAAATTTAAACAGGAAATTGTCACCCCTATTTGCATATCACCCTCCTTATGACACATAAAACTTCCTCACTTAATGAGCCCAATTTACCTGCCTGGGGATTCAGAAAGTGGCCAAAGGAAGTGAGGGAGGAACATTCGGGGCTCAGGGGGCTCAGCTGGGGTTGTACACGGCCAGGCTGGGTTCTCTGCTCTGTCCCAGACTTCCTGTGTCACTGGGGAAGTCACCTGGGGCCAGATTTTTCCAAGTACTGAGGCATCAATGTACATTTTCTGAAGCACCAAGACGCCCAACTCCCATAGGTGTACCTCAGTTCTCAGGGTGTGAAATGGGGATAACTGAACTTTCCTCCTGCTCCGGGGTGCAGGGATGATAGATGAGATAAGAAGTATGAGGATCTCAGATATGAGGGTGACTGCGGGAAAGGGAGACATATATGTATCTAAGAGAAAAAAAAATCTATTACTCTGGGTGTGATGCAAAGATCATTGAAATTAATGGCGTGAGTTCATCAGTTACCTTCATTTGGCCTTGGGCCACTCCCCAATGCAGAAATTAATGGATATTCCTTCTCCTGAGAAAACCGCTGGTTGGGTGACATGATTAACTTGAGCAAAAATGTCTGGTGTACGAAAAAAAAAGCAACTTTAATCCTTGTAGGGCCTGATGCAAAAGGCCTTTACAACTCAGTGAAAACCACCCCACTGAGTACAACATCATTTGTGTCACGCCCTGTGTTCATAAACCTGATGCTAGAAAATTTTTGGTTGTTGCTCAAAATATCAATGTAAATGTCTTCACCAGTTGCAATGGAGTTATCGCTAAACTGGAGCTAATTATGGTGCAGAGGATGCTTCCCTCATATTGTCATCAATTGTGATGAAAGCAGAAAACTCTCAGAGCAATAAGTTTAGTAGAAGAGCCCTGGACAGATTCCTAGGTATGGGTATGGTAAAATACCAAATCTGACTAATTATAGTGAGACTATTGCGGGGATTGAGGAATGAAGGGTGTTGCCCAATATTAGGGAGCTGATGGACCTTCGCCTGTCAAAGACTCAATGTCATTTCTGCATGATCAGGGTGAGATAATCCCACCACAGATGAGGATGATGATAGTAGAATCTAGCTCCTATATAGACATAGATTTCAGAGCGCTTTACAAAGCAGATAAGCAGTGTTATCATAATATTTCCCATGGGGAAAGTGAGGCACGTGGAAGTGAAGTGACTGGCCCAAGATCACCCAGGAAATAAGTGGCAGAACTGGAAGTAAATTTCAGCTCTCTTAAATCTCAATTTGGTGCTTGCCACTAGGGACATCTGTAATGCACAGTACAGAAAAGGGTAGAAAAGGCATTAGACCAGCTCTGTAAACTGGCTGACTATTTTCCACTCCCTGTTAGGTCTGATTCTGTTGTCAGTTATTCAGTGTAAATCTGGAATAATTCTGTTTAGTTCAGGGGAGTGACTCCGGATTTAGGCCAATATAACTTGGCTAAATCTTTTCAAATCCAGTCTCTTCACCTTTAACGTACTCAAAAATTGTCAGAAGGCTTTTTCAGTGTGTGTATTTGCATGTGTGTTTTTGTGTGTGTAAGTGCTTGAAGGTGTGGATATATGTGTGTGGGGGGGTACTTGTATGATTGAATGTGTGTGTGTGTAGGTGTGATGATGTGTCTCTGTATGTGTGTGTATATCTGTTTTTTTGTGAGTGTTTGCAATAGAAAAGGGAGGGAGAGGAACTCTTTGCATGGCTGTGTCTGATGTACAGAGCAATTCCAGTGTGAATGAATAAAGTGCATTTAGAAATGCTCCTGGCCTGCAAATACCTATAACCCGGGGATCTGCATCTCTACCCTGGACCCTTTCTCTCCGATAGGCCCATCACGCGGTTCCTTCCTGTCTGTGACTCATTAGCGCCTCCTGGCGGAGAACTTCTTCCTCTGCAGCTGTCAGGAAGGTTTTGGTCTGGGCCCGGACTGGCTTCCCAGACTGGCACTGTGTGCGTCTCTGGCGCAGTAATACAGGGCGATGCCCTCGCGTTTCAGGCTGCTGCATGAAACAATCACATCCTGCCGGCGTTATTCCCCGTGTGTGTAACCCCATTGATTTAACTGGGACCGGTCATGGGCGTAAAGAATAAAGGATCTTCTCCTCAGAGCATCAGTCAGTACCTTTCCGCCTGAGGATGAGACAGGGAAAGTACAGAGTATGTAAGAACTGCTGCTGTTTTAGCAGCTGCTGCTACTGATATCATCACCCAACTCTGCCATAGTGATTTTCCAGCCATGGCTCTCAAGCAAAGAAAGAAAATGATATTCTCCCCAATGCTTATAGACGTGTAAACTGAGGCACGGGGAATCATAGAATCATAGAATATCAGGGTTGGAAGGGACCCCAGAAGGTCATCTAGTCCAACCCCCTGCTCAAAGCAGGACCAAGTCCCAGTTAAATCATCCTAGCCAGGGCTTTGTCAAGCCTGACCTTAAAAACCTCTAAGGAAGGAGATTCTACCACCTCCCTAGGTAACGCATTCCAGTGTTTCACCACCCTCTTAGTGAAAAAGTTTTTCCTAATATCCAATCTAAACCTCCCCCATTGCAACTTGAGACCATTACTCCTCGTTCTGTCATCTGCTACCATTGAGAACAGTCTAGAGCCATCCTCTTTGAAACCCCCTTTCAGGTAGTTGAAAGCAGCTATCAAATCCCCCCTCATTCTTCTCTTCTGCAGACTAAACAATCCCAGCTCCCTCAGCCTCTCCTCGTAAGTCATGTGCTCTAGACCCCTAATCATTTTTGTTGCCCTTCGCTGTACTCTTTCCAATTTATCCACATCCTTCTTGTAGTGTGGGGCCCAAAACTGGACACAGTACTCCAGATGAGGCCTCACCAGTGTCGAATAGAGGGGAACGATCACGTCCCTCGATCTGCTCGCTATGCCCCTACTTATACATCCCAAAATGCCATTGGCCTTCTTGGCAACAAGGGCACACTGCTGACTCATATCCAGCTTCTCGTCCACTGTCACCCCTAGGTCCTTTTCCGCAGAACTGCTGCCGAGCCATTCGGTCCCTAGTCTGTAGCGGTGCATTGGATTCTTCCATCCTAAGTGCAGGACCCTGCACTTATCCTTATTGAACCTCATTAGATTTCTTTTGGCCCAATCTTCCAATTTGTCTAGGTCCTTCTGTATCCTATCCCTCCCCTCCAGCGTATCTACCACTCCTCCCAGTTTAGTATCATCCGCAAATTTGCTGAGAGTGCAATCCACACCATCCTCCAGATCATTTATGAAGATATTGAACAAAACGGGCCCCAGGACCGACCCCTGGGGCACTCCACTTGACACCGGCTGCCAACTAGACATGGAGCCATTGATCACTACCCGTTGAGCCCGACAATCTAGCCAGCTTTCTACCCACCTTATAGTGCATTCATCCAGCCCATACTTCCTTAACTTGCTGACAAGAATGCTGTGGGAGACCGTGTCAAAAGCTTTGCTAAAGTCAAGGAACAATACATCCACTGCTTTCCCTTCATCCACAGAACCAGTAATCTCATCATAAAAGGCGATTAGATTAGTCAGGTATGACCTTCCCTTGGTGAATCCATGCTGACTGTTCCTGATCACTTTCCTCTCCTCTAAGTGCTTCAGGATTGATTCTTTGAGGACCTGCTCCATGATTTTTCCAGGGACTGAGGTGAGGCTGACCGGCCTGTAGTTCCCAGGATCCTCCTTCTTCCCTTTTTTAAAGATGGGCACTACATTAGCCTTTTTCCAGTCATCCGGGACTTCCCCCGTTCGCCACGAGTTTTCAAAGATAATGGCCAAGGGCTCTGCAATCACAGCCGCCAATTCCCTCAGCACTCTCGGATGCAATTCGTCCGGCCCCATGGACTTGTGCACGTCCAGCTTTTCTAAATAGTCCCTAACCACCTCTATCTCTACAGAGGGCTGGCCATCTCTTCCCCATTTTGTGATGCCCAGCACAGCAGTCTGGGAGCTGACCTTGTTAGTGAAAACAGAGGCAAAAAAAGCATTGAGTACATTAGCTTTTTCCACATCCTCTGTCACTAGCTTGCCTCCCTCATTCAGTAAGGGGCCCACACTTTCCTTGGCTTTCTTCTTGTTGCCAACATACCTGAAGAAACCCTTCTTGTTACTCTTGACATCTCTTGCTAGCTGCAGCTCCAGGTGCGATTTGGCCCTCCTGATATCTTTCCTACATGCCCGAGCAATATTTTTATACTCTTCCCTGGTCATATGTCCAACCTTCCACTTCTTGTAAGCTTCTTTTTTATGTTTAAGATCCGCTAAGATTTCACCATTAAGCCAAGCTGGTCGCCTGCCATATTTACTATTCTTTCGACTCATCGGGATGGTTTGTCCCTGTAACCTCAACAGGGATTCCTTGAAATACAGCCAGCTCTCCTGGACTCCCTTCCCTTTCATGTTAGTCCCCCAGGGGATCCTGGCCATCTGTTCCCTGAGGGAGTCAAAGTCTGCTTTCCTGAAGTCCAGGGTCCGTATCCTGCTGCTTACCTTTCTTCCCTGCGTCAGGATCCTGAACTCAACCAACTCATGGTCACTGCCTCCCAGATTCCCATCCACTTTTGCTTCCCCCACTAATTCTACCCGGTTTGTGAGCAGCAGGTCAAGAAAAGCGCTCCCCCTAGTTGGCTCCCCTAGCACTTGCACCAGGAAATTGTCCCCTACGCTTTCCAAAAACTTCCTGGATTGTCTATGCACCGCTGTATTGCTCTCCCAGCAGATATCAGGAAAATTAAAGTCACCCATGAGAATCAGGGCATGCGATCTAGTAGCTTCCGTGAGTTGCCGGAAGAAAGCCTCATCCATCTCATCCCCTTGGTCCGGTGGTCTATAGCAGACTCCCATTAATCCTACCTTCAGCAAGGCCCTTCACTTCTGGAGGATCTGCGAGTGCACCCCTAGGAATGAAGAAGAAAAAAAAAGGCAGATGAGTGTCAGTTCCAATAGAATAATAGATTGTTGCCTTCTCTAGTACATATTTTGGGAGAAAATACCATTCAAAGCTGCTACAATGAAAACTAGAGCGACCAAAATCTTCATTGTCTCTGGTCTGACAGGGGCGAGTTCTATGGGAGAGTCTCTGGTACAGCCCAGACCCAGGGGGCTGCGGATTGTTTCTCCGGGTACAGCCTGGGCAGAGAGAGGCCCAGATTTAAACAGGAACCTGTCACTCCTATTTGCATATTCCCCTCCTTATAGGAGGCTGAAATTTCTCCTCCTAATGGTCTTTATTATATGCCTTCGGGCAGAGAGAAGGATTCAGATGGTCTGTGTGCAGCGCCCAGCACCGAGAGCTGGGATCCCGATTACACACCTGGAGAAGAAAAGAATGAACAGCCGCCTCCAGGGAAGAGAATTTCCCTGACACGACCTTGGGGCCTGATTGCTGTCAAGTTTGTAGGGGGGTGGGAGACCCAGCCTTGGAGCCCCCGCCCAGGCGTATGGGGCTGTGGTACGGCGGGTCAGTGGGGTCAGTGTCAGGGGAGGGGTCGGGTCACAGGGTTCTATTGGATTAGGACCCTTCTGGAGACAGAAAAAGGCCCCTGGGCGCTGGGGAGTAGCTGCGACTGAAGAATCGGCTCACCCCCCTTTCCCAGAAGCTGCGGCTCCACTGACCTGTGCTCTGTCTGGTGGGAAATATTCCCTGGTAGCTTTCACCATGCGGGACAATCGCGGTTCCCTTCACTCCCTGGAGTTCCCCCGTGAATTGCAGGAGACGAGTGGCTGGAGTGAGGCAGGCAGGGCTCTGCTCTGTATCGGTGCTTTCTGCTCTCCCACCCTCAGCCGTAAAACACTGGTCACTCCACGGCAGTTAATGGGTTCTCAAACAGTGTAAAACGTTTACTTATGCAGGATAAAATGACAAGAACCTTTATGATCCACCCTACAATTCCACATCCTCTATTCCTCTATCAGCCGTGTTAGTCTGTATTCGCAAAAAGAAAAGGAGGACTTGTGGCACCTTAGAGATGAACACATTTATTTGAGCATAAGCTTTCGTGAGCTACAGCTCACTTCATCCGATGAATGCATCCGATGAAGTGAGCTGTAGCTCACGATAGCTTATGCTCAAATAAATTTGTTAGTCTCTAAGGTGCCACAAGTCCTCCTTTTCTTTTAACTTTCTTAACAGCTTTCACTTCATCTGAGACCTTCTCAAAGCTATCCACACTGGATCTTTCAACAGGAAAGTCGGTGGCTTCATTCACAACAGAAAATTTCTGGCTGTAAGGAACTGAAAATGTCTTGATTATGCTCAAATAAATTTGTTAGTCTCTAAGGTGCCACAAGTCCTCCTTTTCTTTTTGTCTTGATTAAATCACTTTCACACCCTTCAGTTGCAGTAAACTGCTTAAAAAGACTCCATGAGGATTCCTTTCCCTAGGGGCTTTTCTATGCAACAATTCACCCTTCACAGAAATTCTGCCCTTACCCTCTTCACCTAGGGCTTGCTCTACAGAAACACTTTCCTGAGCAACAACAGACTCTTTCTGGGTCTCACTTACATCCAGAATCACCTCTGGCCCATCAGGCGGATTCCTACACAATCCCCTTTCAGGCAAATTTACAGACTTCCTAGAGAAAAGGTTGGAAGCCTTCTCCTTCCCTTTACCACACACAAGCTCAGGAATCTTTTCCTTCTTGCTACAGGTTTCCACACCCTCAGTAGGTAACACAATCAAATCACCTTTCTGCTCTCCTTGTGCCCTGGCTAGGATCTCACCCTGATTAGACAGAGTTGCTACAGCCTTTCCCAGCCACACACTAGCAACAGGCAAAATACAAGCCCCAGAATTGTCTGGTCTCTGGGATTTTACATAGACACTAACTGGATGCGACCTAGTGACAGGGCCATTCTCCCGAGCAGACACAAACTTAGGGCCATTCCCTTCCTGGGCTTTAGCTGAATCCAGAACCAACTCTGAGACAACTGCACTATTCTCCACCATCCCAGGCTGAAAGGCCCCTTCTGTCTGCTCCACAGACAAAGAGCCGGACACACTTTCTCCTTTCCCAGACACACAGCTTGGGATCATTCCCCTGGTCCCAGCACACAGGGCTGTTCACAGACAACTGCTTGGAGACCAGGGTAGATCCCTCCATAGGCAAATCAATACCCCTGACAGACACAGGCACGTTTCCTTCACTGTCACACTTCTCCACCCAGCTAACAGGTAAGGTGCAGGGACACTCACCTTCCACTCTCCTGGCCTTCCCACCCTGCTGACTAGACAAAGCCATCAGCTCTCAAGGCTACCTAGGCTCATCCAAACTTTCCTTACCAAGCACCTTGCCACTCCCAACAGATCCCCTGCCCTGCCTGTGTCTCCCCCCACTCAGCTGGTGTCTCAGCTCCCACTGTGCTCAGCGCTGCCCTTGCTGTCCCAGTGGGGGCAGGCAGTGAGCTCGCTGCTCTCCTCACTGCATCAGAGCCAGCCTGAGCCCCCTCTCCGGTGTGCAACGGGGTGGGGAGCATCTCTCTGTCCCACCCAGCCCCAGGGGTCTGGTTACAGGCAGGCAGGTAGCCTAGCAGCTCCTCCCCACTGCCAGCCAGGTCATCTGCATTTTCACTGACCATTTCCCTCTCCGCTGATTGGTTCCCTGGATTCAAATTCAAACCCTCGACCATTATAGGAGCAGGGCCTGGATCCTGTCCCAAAGAGACACAGTCACCCCACAATGGGGTCTCACAGCTGATATCCTGGGAACCCCAATGACCAGCCAGCCCGACCCTTCCTGGGTCTGCACAGGGATCTGGGCCATAGGGAGGGTGAGCAGCTTCATCCCTGGGACCCTCACACAGCCCCTCAGCATCTGAGGCTGCACCACCCAGAGCCTGACAACAGTTCTCTCTGTCCCAGGATCTCGCCACCCCCCATGAATGTCTCCCCATTGACCATCACCTTTTGCTCCCACTGGGGTCCGAGGGGCCTGACCTCAGGAAACTCCACACAGACATATAGGTTGGGACCAGGAGTGGGAGCCTGTCCACCTCCCCACCCATCTGGCTGATGGAGTCTATGGCCTTGAGACCCAGCAAGGGAGCTAGACACCGGGGCTTTTCCGCACGGTCCCCCTGGTTCAAATCGCTAGCCTGCTCCAAGGCAGTGAGGTGGGCACCCACATCCCCCCCCCAACCAGGGGCAGCAATTTAGTCTCGAGGTTCACTGGGGAACTGGCACTCCGGGGTCTGTCCCCACTCACCCCTGGGAGGTCCCCTCTGCCTCTCCGCTCCACCATCGCCAGTTCATGCTGCTGCTGCTTCTGCAGCTTCTTCTTGGCCTCTCGCTGCCTCTCACAGTCCTCTTGCTCTCTCGGACTCAGCTCCAATCCCGTCCGTCTCCGATCCCCTGATGGGGAACCCGATCGTGAAGACCCTCGTCTGGTTGGGGACAGGAGTCTTGGGGTTGCCGGGCTACTACTCCAGCTGCTCCCAGATCCTGCTATAGCCCCAGCGGGGTCAGGAATCTGCTCCTTAGAGTGATCTCCTCCTCCAGCTGCATGATTAACTGTGCTTTGGGGAACTTTCCAATGCTCAACCCCCTCTGCACAGCGTTACAATGTCCTTCTCAAGGAGATGGTGACAGGCCATCACTCCGCTCTTCCCAAGTTGTTGTGGACTCACAGGCCGGTGTGCTCTCAGCTCCCCATGGTTTTCAAGCAGAACCCCTAG
The DNA here is from genome assembly GCF_009764565.3 of Dermochelys coriacea. NCBI lineage: Eukaryota > Metazoa > Chordata > Testudines > Dermochelyidae > Dermochelys > Dermochelys coriacea. The sequence goes on from NC_050080.1 coordinate 39,603,615, forward strand.
TGTGCCAGCCCTTCTTGAGGTCACCACCTCTTTGCCAGGGTCGAGCTGCAGATTCCTCCGCCCCTGGGACCTCTCGCTGCAATCCCCAGGGGGACCCTGTTACTGCAAAAGTCCTTCTCTCTCCCAGGGCCAAGCCGCAGGCTCCTCTGCCTCGAGACTGCTCACAACAGAGTCCAGGGGACCCCATTACTGCACAGTCCTTCTCGCTGGTCACACACCCCCAGGGATTAACCACCCCCCGAAACTGCTCCTCTCTGAGCCTTCAGCATGCCTGGTCCTCGTCAATCCCCCTTCATTTTACTGCTCCCCAGTCACTTACTGCAGAAAGCACCATCCACCGCTGCCACCAGTTGTCACGGAGTCCCCGGGCGATGCTCTGGAACTGCTCCCTACGAAGCCAGGCAGGACTCTGGGGAAGTCTCCTTTTTGTGAGCAGACTGTCTGCAGGACACACAGCTCACAGCTTCCACCTTTCTGGGTCTGACTTAGAGCATTCAGCATCCTCTGCCCCCCGTGTGCTTCCCACAGCGAGTCTGCCCAGGTGGGGACTTTGAGAAGCCAGAGAGTCCTGCACCCCAATTCTGCAGTCAGACATGACTCTCAGCCAGCCAGTAAAACAGAGGTTTATTAGATAACAGGAACATGATCTAACACAGAGCTTGTAGGTGCAGAGAACAGGATCCCTCAGCTGGGTCCATTTTGGAGGGCAGTGAGCCAGACAACAACGTCTGCACTTCACTCCATATCCCCAGCCAGCCCCAAACTGCCTCCCCCTCCAGCCCCTCCTCCTCTGGGCTTTGTCCCTTTCCGGGCCAGGAGGTCACCAGATTCCTTTGTTCTCCAACCCTTTAGCTCTCACCTTGCAGGGGGGAAGGGCCCAGGCCATCAGTTGCCAGGAAATAGGGTGTCGGCCATTCTCTGTGTCCAGACCCCTGCCCACACCTGCCCTCTAGGGCTCTGCAATGATCATGCACCCTTATCCCACCCCCTAGATACTTAAGAACTGCCTAGGGGAAACTGATGCACCCCCACAATATTCAGAGGAAACATTAAGAACAGTCCCACTTCATCACACCAGGTCCTGTGGAAAGTGAACGGTATTAAGGCACCAGCCTGTGTTAGTACCTTTGAAAAGCTCCCTGTGCTTCGCAATAGCAGAGATACAGGTGGAGTCACATTTTGGTCTAGTTCAGTCCCTAGCTCTAAGCCAGGGAATGGCTCGTAACGTGACCTTGACATTCTATGCACCTGGGCTTGGCAGAGATTAATAAAGTTCAGCCTGTGAAATGTTTGTGACCGTTCCTGTGGAGTCTTCATCAGCAGGTTATTTATGTTGTGGCTCTGGTCACCTGCAAATTGGGTTTCTCCCCATGTTCTATGTATTAACGGACGTCGACTCTAGAAATGGGAGGTGAAACTACCCCTGTTCTGAAAGTGTAGGAGTTGCTGGACATCAGAACAGGCCCACATCCCATCTGCTTCACAGAGGTTAAACATGGATCACGTGGGGCAGAGCAGGGGAGAATCCGGACCATTCATCTCTAAGCATCCGTGTGGGATTGGGGAACTCCTGTGGGATGTGAACTCTGCCTTGTGTTTGGAGGTGACGGTGTAACTGAGGCAGCCGAGTGCACGTCTAAAAGTGGATCTCAGTAAACATTTATTTTGTCATGAATCGGTTCTATGAGGCCGAATCTGGGACACAGAGGCAGAGAAGCCAACACCTTAGGGGAAATGCGGTAAAAACAGAGAAGTTGGTCCTCTGAAGATGACAGGACAGGGCCTGTGAAAAGGACACGTCATGCTGAGGTGGGGCTCACTAGGGGCTCAAGGCTTTGTGCTGGGCTTTCAGCACTGGGATGAATTTCACCCACAGAGATTTATCAATGGGCTGAAGGGGAAGAGATTTAGCCAGCTCAGCACCATGCAGTCATAGAGTCAGAGTGAGGTGTTGGCTGTTTGATCTCAATCAATGTGCTCTTGAGCCAATGACTCCAACTTTGTCCTCCCTTAAACAGAAGGCCTGGGCTCTGTTCCATAGCTCATGATAGTCGGTGTAAAGACTCCTTGTTTATTTCCCCAGCCATGGGATGGAAGACTAATCTAGCTGCTATAGCTAGAGTCTAGGTATGAATATCCCTGGGGTCTTTCCTTTCACTTCTGAGCAAAATGAGAGACAAATTGGTACAGCAGGGCCCTGGGAGTCAGGACTCCTGGGTTCCATTCTCAATCTTGGTATTTCTGATTCATTGTGTGACTTTGGGTACTATGGAGTTTAATTCACAAGGGCTTGTAAATTGCTGTGAAATCTGCATGAAGCAGAAGACTAACCAAGCAGAGAGAGCGCGGTGCTGGCAGCTGCTGCTCTCGGCGGCTCACACAGGCAGGCTGGCTCTCTGCACGGTTAGGTTTAGTGCCACCTCTGATAGGTTCCCCCTCGTTGTGTCTTCAGCACAGTGATACACTGAGGTGTCTGTGGGTTGCAGGCCGGTCAGTTGCAGGAACACTTGACTTTGGAGTTGTCTCTGGTGATGGTAAGGTGACTTTTGAGAGCGTCATTATAATAAGTGCTTCCACCTGCCCAGATACCTCCCATCCATTCCAGCTCCTTCCCCGCTGGCTGGCAAACCCAGTGCATATCGTAGCTAGTGAGAGAGAATCCGGACACGGTGCAGGTCAGTCTGAGGGTCTCTCCGGGTTTATTCACTCCCCCTCCGGACTCTATCAGGCTGACCTGGAAATAGACACCTGCAGAGAGGGAAATAAAGGGGAAATATTGCAGAGAGAATGCGGTGTGGGCAGCTGCTGCTCACTCTCTCTGTCTCCCCCACCCCCATTTTGGATGTTGGTGTCAATGTTATAAACTAGGAGCCAGTTACATTACTGAACCATTCCTGAGAATCTGGAAAATTAGGATGGAGAGAAACTGTGCAAAGATGGTTCGGGAGAATTTCTGGTTTGGGGCTGTATTTTTGAAAAAGATTTTTGAGTCAAGTTCCTTAGTCTGACCCTTCAGTGCTACAGGGGCAGGATAAAAGTCACCCCTGGTGCTCAGCAGCTGGAGAGGCCCTTGTGATGCCCCTTTACAAAGCGGTAAATTTCACACGTAGAGGATCATCACTGGGCAGCCAGGGAAGGTCACTTCTAGTTTATTGGCCAGACCCTTCCGGCCCATAATCCGCACTCAGGGCTCAGCGTTCCCACTGCTCTTCGCTAAGGGCTCAGTTTAGGATTAGGGTTAGTAGGGAGCCTTAAAGTGGAGCGTGTCTGATCACACAGCCCCGGTGAGTCACTGGGGGCATCCACAGCGCGAAGGCGGACGCACCTGCTCCTCCCTGCTCCGTGAAACACACTCTGGGCACCTGCTCCCTGCGCACCCCAGGGGCAGATGAAGTCAGCGAAGTCACTGTGCGCGGTGTCGATAAGGGGAGAGACTTCGGGTCTGTTCTCATTGCTGCGGAGCCAGAGCCCCACCCCCAGGAAATCCCTTCCCCCGTCTCTGCAGGGGGAGGTTTGTGTCCCAGCTCAGATGTTTCCCCCTCACTGTGTCTCTAGCGCAGTAATACACGGCGGTGTCCCGGGGTTTCAGGCTGTTCATTTGCAGGTAGAAATCAGAGCTGTCCTTGGGGGCTGTGAATCGGCCCTGGATGCTGTCAGATAGTAGTTTGTAGCTGCAGGTGTGTGGTAGCTGACAAGCCACTCCGGCCCCTTTCCCGGCTCCTGTGTGACCCACGCCAGGTAATAGCTGGTAATAGGGAACCCGCTCACGGCGCACTTCAGCCGAGTGGATTCAACGGGCTTCTTCATTTCCGGGCCGGACTGGGTCAGAACAACCTGTGACGGGCCCCTGTGTAGGAAGACCAGAGGAGGGAAGCATAGCAAACCAGGAACATGAAACACTGGCTGGTAACTGCACAGATAGAGGAGGCTGCAGATTGTCTCTCTGGGCGCCTCCTAGGCCGAGAGAGAGAGAGAAAGAGAGAGAGAGAGAGAGAGATTTCAGCAAGAAGTTGTCACCCCCATTTGCATATTCTCCTCCTTATAAGAGACACAAAAGTCTTGCCTGCTTTCTGGATTTCAGTGACATTTGACTAAACAGTGTCTTTGCCGGGGAGCCTCATGCTGAAATTCCCGTTCCCTGATTATTAATAGGGGGCCTCGTGGGTTTTTCAAAATTCCAGTCTTGATTGTTGATTTGTTACTAATAATCAGTAACTGATCGTGGCTAATCGATAACTGGACATGGTTCTCACTTATTCCTTTTTGCTGACAGATTGTTGTGGGGTACTGAATAAATCAGTACATGTATCAATAGACTATCCTCTCAAATCAGGCTTCCCATTTCAATTGGGTGGCCGCCTGGACCCAATCGCATTGTATCGCTAGATCCCTTGTGTTTACCAGCGTTTTAATCTGCTTGAATAAATGGGCCGAAACACCAGCTTCAGTCAATCGCGGTAGCAGCCCATGGAGCTTCCAGAATCCACACCAGTGCGGCTCTGACCCCACATGGATTGCCCTTCTATCCAAGGCTCAGGAAAGTCAGAGAAAGTTTTCAGACTTGATTGCAATGGGCACTGGATCAGCCCCTTAATGCATTTCTCTCCCTGAAGGTGGCAGACACCTTCCTCTGACACCGGGCAAGTGTCCGTCACCAAGAGAGTGATGGGTGTGGATAGGTAGATCCACTCAGGTCTTTTATAACATTTGTTATGAAAACCCAACATTAGCTTGGCTATATAATTCAGGTCACACATTTCTGAGAAACAAAGCCTGAATTTAGTCCTTTCCTTGGGCAAGCCTGATCTGTGGAATTTCTCCAGCAACATCATGTGGTAAAATCTCAACAGGTAGTACCGAGGAGAGGGCCAACCAGAGGGTGGGCCAGGAAGGCCATTTGGCCCGGGCCTCAAGCTCAAAGGGGGCCTCTAATTTAGACACTTGTTAAATTTTTGGCATTTGATAAGTTTCACCACTTGTTTTTATGTGCATCTCTATCCAACCCAAATGTGACACACTCTCTCAGCTTAGAGCTGCAAATTTAAGAAAATAAGAGATGTGATTTGGTAAAAAACACTTTTTTTGTTAACTGATATCGATGTTGTCATATTAAAGACTTAAAAAAATCATAAATATTACCAAAAATACATCGGTTCCAATGGCACAAAATTAGACCATGTTTCGTCATTTTTTAAAAAAATTATGGCTAGGGGCCTCAAAAGCTGGAAGTGGCCCAGACCTCTCTGAACCTCTGAGAGGGCCTGCCAAGGAGATGCCCATTTGTAACCTGTATAGAGTGAGCCCATCCACCAAGGGCATCTGCTGATAGCCCCATTCAACTCCTAACATCTGTGGGTGAAATATACCTGCAACTCCCTGTCCAGGGCAGTTCCTGTTTAAATACAGGTAGGTTCATTGGATTCTACTGAGAGAGGAAGTTGGATGGATGACCAATCAATTACGTGACATGGCCCTAGATTCTCAGACCGGATGGATGGGCAGTATTTGATGAGGCCCATAGACGTGAGACAGTGTGCAGGGCAGGGCAGGGAGTCCATCAGTTACATAAGTTGTTTAAAGAAAAGGAGGACTTGTGGCACCTTAGAGACTAACAAATTTATTAGAGCATAAGCTTTCGTGAGCTACAGCTCACTTCATCGGATGCATTTGGTGGAAAATACAGAGGAGAGATTGATATACACACACAAAGAACATGAAACAATGGGTTTATCATACACACTGTAAGGAGAGTGATCACTTAAGATAAGCCATCACCAGCAGCATGGGGGGGGGGGGGGGAAAGGAGGAAAACCTTTCCTGGTGACAAGCAAGGTAGGCTATTTCCCGCAGTTAACAAGAATATCTGAGGAACAGTGGGGGGTGGGGTGGGGGGGAGAAATAACATGGGGAAATAGTTCTACTTTGTGTAATGACTCATCCATTCCCAGTCTCTATTCAAGCCTAAGTTAATTGTATCCAGTTTGCAAATTAATTCCAATTCCGCAGTCTCTCATTGGAGTCTGTTTTTGAAGTTGTACCTTGTAACTAAAACTAGGAGAGACTTTGGGAAGTCCTGCACCATATCTCATTCACTGGGAGTTGTGGTCGGTGACCCTAGTGCCCCCTGACCCCCCACCAACGGCCTCTGCTTCTCCCTCAGCAGCTGCCACTCCCTGAGTGACCCCATTAAATCCCACCCTGTTCCTGTCCCCAGCCCTTAGTAACGTGACTGTCCCCAATGCCTTGAGGGCCAGCGCTAGGCTGAGTGATGCCATCGGGGGCTGAGGGGCGGGTCTTTTATCTCCATGGTGACTCTGTGACAGACTCCAATGAGAGACTGCTGAATTGGAATTAATTTGCAAACTGGATACAATTAACTTAGGCTTGAATAGAGACTTGGAGTGGATGGGTCATTACACAAAGAAAAACTATTTCCCCATGTTTATCCACCCCCCCCCCCCAGCCCTCCAAACTGTTCCTCAGAGATTCTTGTCAACTGCTGGAAATGGCCCACCTTGATTATCACCACAAAAGGTCCCCCCCGCCCCCCTGGTCATAGCTCACCTTAAGTGATCACTCTGGTTACAGTGTGTATGGTAACACCCGTTGTTTCATGTTCTCTATATAACTCTCCCCACTGTATTTTCCACTGAATGCAGCCGATGAAGTGAGCTGTAGCTCAGGAAAATTTATGCTCAAATAAATTTGTTAGTCTCTAAGGTGCCACAAGTCCTCTTTTTCTTTCTGTGACATGGTGGCGCTTTATTGGGCGTTGGGATGTCTCCGCTCCACCCACTGACACCAGCGGAGGGTCCGGGCTGGGATTTCCACAGGGCAGTTGGTGAAAACAACCCACGAGCCGCTTTGGAAAGTCCCGGCGGTGCCACTTCCCCAGGCGCAGCGGAGCGGGGTCTATTCTGGGGCCGGGTGATCTCTGCCCCACAGCCCCGCCCGGACCCTGAATGCCCCATTTCCACTCCCCGGCCTCCATCTCTCTCTGCCTCAGCCCCCCCCCCCCCCGTCTTTGAACCAGGGGCTGTGATAGTTCCCCGGCCTCCCGGCGGCGTTAGGAGGATAAAAGCAATGACCGCGTGTGAAGGGCGGAGATGCACGGTGAGGGGCCCCACATCGGCAGTAATGAACTAATCACCTTCCGCTGCATTAATGCCATAAACATCCCAGTTTTCTGAAAGGGCCAGAGCCTCCCTGGTGTACATCAGGAGTAACTTGAGTCTCGTGAAATCGCTTGTGGTGAGTTTACACTAGCGGAGGATTTGGCCCTAGGATCTATTCACTCCATCTGCTGTGTCTGATGCAAACCGCAATGCGCTTGTCCCCTTTACACTGACAAAGAGACGGGCCCCAGGAGAGCCAAGGACAGAACAGGAGTCACTCCGCATTGGGGCTCACAGATGGAGCGAGGGATCTGTGCGCTCAGCGGGGCTCTGGGCAGGAAGGGGAGACACGTTGCCCGGGAACGGAAGGGTTAAAAGTGACGGGCGGTTTGTGGGACATTCCCCCGCTTGCCGGGTCTCCTGCCCCAGCCCGAAGCGGGGTGTGTGTCGCTGCTGCCCCCGCGCGGCCGCCGGGAGAAGGGCGGTTCCGCAGCCTGGGTTTTTGCACGATCACAAACCGGTTCGGTGTCACTGTGTCTCTCGCGCAGTAATAGCGGGCGGTGTCGTCGGGCTTCAGGCCGGTCATTTGCAGATACAGCTCACTCTTGGAGTTATCCCTGGAGATGGTGAATCGCCCTTTCACTGAATCGAGGTAGTATGTACTCCCACTGCTGCTTATAGAAGCGACCCATTCCAGCCCCTTCCCGGGAGCCTGGCGGACCCAGCCCATCCCGTAGCTGCTGAAGGTGAAGCCGGAGGCTTTGCAGGAGAGGCGCAGAGAGTCTCCGGGCTTCTTCACACCCCCTCCGGACTCCACCAGCGTCTGGGACCGGACACCTGGGAATAAAGACAGGCCATTAAGGTCGGTATAAAAACAGCGCTAACACAATATTCTTCTAACTCTGCCGGTTCTTCAGAGGAGGAAAATACCTTCCAAAGCTGCGACAGCGACAATTACAAGGAGCAAAAATCCCATTTTCCCGGGTGCTGGAGGGGAAAGTTCACCGGGGACTGGCTGGTGACTGCACCGACCGAGGGGCTGCGGATTGTGTCTCCGGGTGCAGCCTGGACACAGAGAGGCTCAGCTTTAAAGAGGAAATTGTCTCCCTCATTTGCATGCCCCGCTTTATAAGAGTCACACACTCCTGCTGCCAGTGATCGGATTGACTCGCCCTTGGGCTCCGGCTGCAGGAGTCAGACTGTTCCGTCTTGTGTGTCTCTGCAGCGCCGGACACAGGGCGCTGGGGTCCTGCTGACACTTTCGGACCCTGGGAGGAATGAACAGCTCCCTGCAGGGACTGTATTTCCTCTCATGGGAACTGAGGGTCTGGCTTTTTTAACCTGATATTGGGGTTTGGGGGAACTCAGCTCTGGAGCCAGGTTCCACAAGCATAAGGGCCACGCAACGTCCGGTCAGGGGGGTCAGTGTCAGGTAGGGGGGAGGCGCGAAGTCTTGTCTCAGGGATCCATTGGGCTGGGCCACCCGCTGAAGACAGAAGATTTCTCATGGCGCTGGAAGGGATTTGGGAGGGAAGCCCCTTTCCCTTCCCGGCAGTGACCAGCTACACTGAAATGATCCATGACACTAGGAACGTGATCTGAGCAAGCCTGGCTCGTGCTTTGCAGCAGGTCTGGGGGCCCGCCTGTGGGTGCAGGTGGGAGAAGCTGGGGCGGGGGGAGGGAGTCTGAGGACAGAGTTAAGTTTTGCCGTGAAGCCTCCCTGACATTAGCTGCCAAGAGCGGCGTGTCTGGGTGTTTTTCTTTAGGGGAGAGTCGAGGAGGATTCAGGCTACAGTGAAGGAAGTTTATTGTGCACGATGATATTTATATTCCTGTTTATATTTCCATTCCCACTCCACTTCCCATTTACACTCCGACTGTAAACCTGGCAAGGGGGGTCCTGTCCTCTGTGTGAGCTGGAATTGCCTGGGTCAGTCAGAGTGAGGCCGAGCTAAGGGGGTAAAGGTAGTTGGAGTGAGGATTCAAATCCTTTCACTAGCCCATTTCCCCGGGACAGTGTATAAGCCAGGAAAGTTCCCCCACAGTAGCTGGACCATTCCCCCGCTTACATAATTGGCATCACGAACAGGATCCTATCCACAGGGTCCACCCCATTGGTTTACTGGTTGAGTTCTGACAGCACTGTCCAGGCCTGGTCAAGAAGCCTACTATGGCGGGAATTGAAGAACTATGGGCCCACTTTGCTGAACATGACATTTGGAACTAAAGTGAAAATGCCCCAAAGCAGTCTGCAAACAGCACTACGTGTGGTCTAGAAGCAGCTGCATTGAAAGAAGGGGAGATGAGAAGGCTGGAGGCAGTAGAGATGAGATTTCTTTTGAAGATGTCCCGTGTAAGGTGTAATGATTTCCTGACCAATGAAGAAGTTGGAAGGAGTATAGGATGTGAAGTCAGGGTGCAGGATTCGCTGCAATCAAAAAGACTAAAATGATGGTGACGCTGTAGATGACAAACAGAGGACAGGATACCGATAGGGCAAATATTGTCAGGGTCAGTCAGACCTAGAGGCAGACGTGGATGGTGACACTGTACTGCTCCCTGTAAAGATGTTTAGGGCTGAAGAGAAGAAGAAGAAGCTAAAGAAGAAGCCCTATAATCTTTACCCTGTAAGTCACTGAATTACCATAGACTTTAGTCCATCCCGTGCTTTGCTGCACATTGGGCTACCCACATTTGCCACCCTTGCCTGTCAACTGCCCTTCTCTCCCAATCTCCCCTCTTCATGTGGAGGTGAAGATTGTACCCGCCTCCAAATCAGTTTCTGTCCGGACCGCACTAGCTTTGTGCTCACTGCGGGATTCTCCAACAATAATACAGGGCGGTGTCCTGAGGTCTCAGGCTGCGCAGCTGCAAATACACCAGGTTGTGGGGATTGTCTCTGGAGATGGTGCAGCGGCCCTTGAGGGGCTGGGTGTAGTTGCTGGTCGTTGAAGTTGGGTGTATTTCCCCTAGGCACTGCAGTCCCTTCCCAGGGGCCTGTGTGACCCAGCTCCTTCAGTAATCGCGGAAGGTGAACCCGGAGGCTTTGCAGGAGGGGCGGAGAGAGTCTCCGGGCTCTTTCACATCCCCTCCGGTCTCCACCAGCTGAGCCTGTGAAAAAGCCCCTGAAAATAGACACAATGAGATTCCTAGAAACCCTGGCTCCCAAGTGAGATTGTAACAAACCCTGGGGGAAATCGATGTACCTGTGAACGCTGTTTCAATGAGAAGGAAAAATAACCCCGGTGCCATGTTCCCAACTGTGGGGAGAGTTCTCGTGGGGTTTGGCAGGTCTGTGGGCAGACACGGGCTGCGGACTCTGAACCCCAGAGCTGCAGGGTCAGGGGAATCGCTGGCTTTAAACAGGAAATATAAGGGGATAATCTGCATGCACCGCTCTATATAACAGAGACATGAACACCAATCCCAGATAACTGATATTTCCCTGAGTTTTACCCAATAAATTCTAAGCCCAAAAGGGACCATTGTGATCATCTAGTCAGACTTCCTGTGTAACACACACCTCAGAACTTCCACCAAACATTCCTAGAGCAGATCTTTTAGAAAAAAACCCTTCCAATCTTGATCCACAGGTTGACTGGGCATTGTGTAGGGTGGGGGTGGGGGGGGGGAACCCACTTCCTTTTGTTTGTTTTAAACCTGCTGCCTATTCATTTCATTTGGTGACCCCTTGTTCTTGTGTTCTGAGAAGGAGTAAATAACACTTCCTTCTTTACCTTCTCCACACCTGTCCATAGTTTCATAGACCTCAGTCACATCCCACTTGATTGTCTCCTTTCCAAGCTGAAAAGTCCCAGTTTTATTAATCTCTCCTCATATGGCAGCTGTTCCAGACCCCTCATCATTTTGTTGCCCTTTTCTGAACCTTTTCCAATTCCAATAGATCTTTTCAGAGATGGGGCGACTACATCTGCACGCAGTATTCAAGGTGTGCACAAAGCATGGATTTATAGAGAGGCAATAGGATATTTTCTGTCTTATTATCTATCCCTTTCTTAATGATTCCCAACATTCTCTTTGCATTTTTGACGGCCGCTGCAAGCTGAGTGGATATTTTCAGAGAACTATCCACAATGACTCCAAGATCTCTTTCTTGAGTGGTAACAGCTAATTTAGACCCCATCATTTTCTATGTGTAGTTGGGATTATGTTTTCCCATGTGCATTACTTTGCATTTATCAACATTGAATTTCTTCTGCCATTTTGTTGCCCAGTCACCCAGTTTTGTGAAATCCTTTTGTAGCTCTTCGCTGTCTGCCTGGGTCTTAAATATCTTGAGTAATTTTGTATCATCTGCAAATGTTGCCACCTCATTGTTTAACCCTTTTTCCAGATCATTTATGAATATGTTGAATAGGTCTGGGCCCAGTACAAACCCCTGGGGGACACCACTATTTACCTCTCTCCATTCTGAAAACTGACCATTTATTCCTACCCTTTGTTTCCTATCTTCTAGCCAGTTACCGATCCATGAGAGAATCTTCCCTCCTATCCCATGACAGCTTAAAGCTTCCACTAAGTTCTGTCTGCTTGTCCCTCTGTTCTTGTGAGACCCCTGGAGCAGTGTGATCTTGTTTGGGCACATTAGCCTGGTACTCGAGAATCCAGTGGTTTATTCCTGACTTTGTTACTAGTCTGATAGGTGACCTTGGACAAGAAATTACACTCCCGATGCCTCAATCTGTATGTCTCTGAAGTGTGGGGGAAATGATATTCAACCTCCTTTGTCAGTGCTTTGAGATCTATGAATGAAAGCCACTAGAGAATAGCTAGGGGTTGTTATTACTGCTAATGTCTGAAAACTTCTTCTTGAAGAATTGGAGAAAGTCTATTAAACTCTTTCTATCAATGATGGACTAGAAGACCGAATTATTATTTATTATTATTCTACCAGCACCTTAAATTAGTGGCAATTTGTGGGTCAGGATCCTCTCTGTTGTTGTGAGAGTCGTAGCCCAAGAGGCTCCACGGTGCGGGACGCTGCTCGGTCAGGCAGTGAGTGTTATCTCCTAGGGAGAGGCAGTGCACTCAGATGCCAGGCTCCGTTTCCTTTTGGGGTGGGCGACCCTTTGCAGAGATTGTTTTGTAAAATCTGAGAGATGGGGTTGGGATATTGAAGGGTCCTTAAGGGACATAGCAGCTCTCTGGATCTCTGAGTAGTGCCATGGGCTATATAAGGCCGGGGGGAAATTTGTCTGATGTTACTGAATCATAGGGACATACCTACAAACTTGCCAATATTTGTGTCCACCAGACGGGTTATACACAGTGTAGGGTGCCAGTCAACATAAGGCTGTCACTGTCTGTTCCCTACTTCTGTCTGGAATGATCATTGCAAGCGACACTAGCACGCTCACCTTTATTTTTGTCCCTTTGTTCTGCTCTCTCTATTTCTTTTCCTTCGGGGTATGTTTTCTGCGATGTGGGTGTAGTTATTTAAGACGAAATTTTTCGGGGCAGGTCTAGGAATTGATACATTAAGAGCTAAACTCACAAGGGGACATAGGTGTTAGGAGGCTGTTACACTTGCTGTAAGTAATTGATTACTCATTAGAGCAGGGATTTGAGTCTCTTGAATCCCAAAAAGAAAAGGAGTACTTGTGGCACCTTAGAGACTAACAAATCCCAGAGGCTGATGTTTTGTAAATCTCCTGAAGGATTATAATAGGCATGAGGTGTCCATATCTGTAGGGCAGCTTGGAAACCCCAGCCTGGCTGTTAAAGGGCGCGCGGGGGGGCGGGGGTAAATACTGTCTTTTCATACATTTTAATAAGATGAAAAGGAGGACTTGTGACACCTTAGAGACTAACAAATTTATTTGAGCATAAGCTTTCGTGAGCTACAGCTCACTTCATCGGATGCATTCTGTGGAAAATACAGTGAGGAGATCTATATACATAGAGAACATGAAACAACGGGTGTTACCATACACACTGTAACCAGAGTGATCACTTAAGGTGAGCTATTACCAGCGGGCCGCAGGGGGGGGGGGACCTTTTGTAGTGATAGTCAAGGTGGGCCATTTCTAGCAGTTGACAAGAACGTCTGAGGAACAGTTGGGGCGGGGGGGGGGAAGTAACATGGGAAAATAGTTTTACACTGTGTAATGACCCATCCACTCCCAGTCTCTATTCAAGCCTAAATTAATTGTATCCAGTTTGCAAATTAATTCCAATTCAGCAGTCTCTCGTTGGAGTCTGTTTTTGAAGCTTTTTTGTTGAAGTATAGCCACTCTTAGGTCTGTGATCGAGTGACCAGAGAGATTGAAGTGTTCTCCGACTGGTTTTTGAATGTTATAATTCTTGACGTCTGATTTGTGTCCATTTATTCTTTTATGTAGAGACTATCCAGTTTGACCAATGTACATGGCAGAGGGGCATTGCTGGCATATGATGGCATCTATCACATTGGTAGATGTGCAGGTGAACGAGCCTCTGATAGTGTGGCTGATGTGATTAGGCCCTATGATGGTGTCCCCTAAATAGATATGTGGACAGAGTTGGCAACGGGCTTTGTTGCAAGGATAGGTTCCTGGGTTGGTAGTTCTGTTGTGTGGTGTGTGGTTGCTGATGAGTATTTGCTTCAGGTTGGGGGGCTGTCTGTAAGCAAGGGCTGGCCTGTCTCCCAAGATCTGTGAGAGTGATGGGTCGTCCTTCAGGATAGGTTGTAGATCTATCAGCCCGGGGTATTGGGAGGTGGAAGGAGGGGTGAGGAAAGGCAGGGAATAAGGGGCACAGAGTGTATTAGGGGACAAGGGAAAGTTGCGGGCTGGTCTCTGCTAACAGCACGATTAGTCTGTGTCTATATTTGTGTGTGAGAGTCACAGAAAGGAAGGCCAAGGGAGGAGTTATCACGCTCACTGCTCTCCCCAGAGCCCCCAGCGGAGAATTTGTCCACACCAAGGGCAGGTTATTGTCTGAGTTCAGACAGCCTTCTCCTCACTTTGTGCCCAGCACGATGATACCGGGCGGTGTCCTCGGCTCTCAGGCCGGTCATTTGCAGATACAGCAGGTTGTTGGGATTGTCCCTGGAGATGGTGAATCGCCTTTTGACTGCATGAGCATAGTGTGTGCTTCACCTTCAGACAATAGAGGAGAGACACTGCAACCCTTTCCCTGGAGCCTGTCGGACCCAAGCTATCCCGTAGCTGCTGAAGGAGAACCCGGGGGCTTTGCAGGAGAGGCGGAAAGAGGCTCCGGGTTTTTTCACATCCCCTCCGGTCCCCACCAGCTGGACCTGGACCGGGCTACTGCAAAGAAAGACACAACGAGATCCCTGCAGACCTGGCTCCTAGTGAGATTCATGGAAAATCTGGGGAGCCCCCTGAGTCTTCAGAAAAACAATGTACCCGTTGAAACAGTTTCAATCAGAAGGAAATGGAGCCGGAGTGCCATGTTCCTTACTGTGGGGTTTTGCCTGGAACTGCACAGACACTGGGGGCTGAGGATTCTCCACCCGATAGCTGCAGGGTGAGGGATATGGCCGGCTTTATAGAAGAAGCTGAGTGAGAGAATTTACATAATCTGCTTTTTAGAAGGGGGAAATAAACTGTAATTCCGAATGTGTTGCCTGGAATAGCAGGGTGAATGCCTCCTGACAGCCATCTGAGAATGACCCCTGCAGGGTTAGTGGGGCCCTGAGGTAGTGGGGCTGTGACGTCTTTCAGCAACATCTAGGAGTCCAAGAGAGATGACCTTGGGGTAACTAAATGATTTGGGAACCTAAATCCTAACCATTTGGTCTGGGATTTAGGCTAGTGAACTAAAGCCACATTTGAAAGTTGGGCTTCGGTTCCCAGGTCACTTAAACTCTTTCCCCATCGGTACAATGGGAATTATATTTCTCTATTTTAAGATTCATTAATGGATCCTAACTAGAGCGGTGATGAAGGCCTTAAAATACCTGTTCTAGAATAAATTAAGCACCTTGGAATAGTGGATAGTGACATGCACCTGGATTTGGCAGCTGTTTCTATTACCGGTGTGACATCTTGGTTTCCCCCTTACTACAACCCCCCAAATATGCCAGATATTTAGATAATTTTTGTGATCACACGCTGAGGGCCTCCGGTTCCAGGAGAGGGGGGTAAATGTGTGTAGCGCTCTGACCCAAATCCCATTGAAACCCCAGGGGATTTTTGAGTGGCCTGGATCATACATCGGATCAGGTCCCACGTGTTTGGGTGGAGTCCAGCACAATGGGAACCCGGTCCTGAATGGCTCCGGAGAGGGGCTTTCAAAGCAGAAACAGAAGAAGAAGGAAGTGAGCAGAAAAGAGACAAAGCAAGAAAGGAAGCGGCAGTCCTTTGAATCATCACCATCATCGTCAGTGCAGAATGACCCCTGCAGGGTTAGTGGGGCACTGAGGGAGTGGGGCTGTGATGTCTTTCAGCAACACTGTTTATACGGCTAGAATTGGCAGAGGAGCCCCAGGGAGTCGGATTTGGGGTAACTAAATGATTTGGGAACCTAAATCTTAATCACGGTCTCTGGGATTTAGGCTCCTAAATTTAAATTTAAATTTAAAGTCTGTATCGGAAGTTGGCCTTGGGCTCCCAGCTCACTTAAACTGTTCCCGATTTGCACAATGGGAATTATATTTCTCTACCTTAAGATTCACTAATGAATCCTAAATGCAGCATTGATGAGGTCCTTAAAATGCCTAGATTGAATTAGCCACATGGAGAATAGAGGCTATTAATAGGCAACCAGATTTGGCGGCTGTCTCTGTTTCAGCTATTTCACCTTGGTTCCCCCTTACTGCAAAGACTGGTAGGTATGCCAGATATTTAGAGAATTTTTGAAGTCACACGCTGAGGGCCTTTCCAACTCTCCCTTTTCAATCCACGCAGAGAGCTGGCTTAGAAGGCCAATACAGGGGCACCGACAACAGTAACTGCCTCTGCCCATGATGTTTAGGGCAGGGGAAAGGCCTTCCCATTATTGATTACCTTGTCATTTGTTTTGCCACTTGAGGTCCAAATAGTTTTCCAGGTTTTGTCCCAGATGCCTTTTTCTTGACTTATCAGAACACAGAACTTTCGCTGAGAATTGACCATGTCTCCACGACTCCAGAGGTGGCTCTGTTTGCATGAGCTAAAATGAGGAAAAGGCCAGCGACTCGGTGATCACATACCTATTAACGGTCCATAGCCTTTTAAACATCATTATTTATACAAGTTTTCAGAATTTCCCCCAAAAATTCCTAGAGCAGGTCTTTTAGAAAAAAATCCAGTCTTGATCTAACTATTGTCAGTGATGGAGAATCCGTCACACTCCTAGGTAAATGCTCCAATGGGTAATTACTCTCAAAGTTAAAATCTTACTGTCCGGTATGACTTTGTGGATTAAATTTCCTACTGTTCAGAGGGCCCATCGGCAGATCTCAGGACCACTTAAATCCCTTCAACCCAGTATTGAGGATTTAAGTGGTTTATAAGCTTTGTTTTGACATATCTGTCTAGGGTTGAATTTATCCCTTATCAGTAAAAAGAAAAGGAGTACTCGTGACACCTTAGAGACTAACAAATTTATTTGAGCATAATGTTACTGTTGGTTCTCGGGGAAAAAAAATCCCTAATGGTGTACAGAGCTGTCCCTAGAGACCCCGGGCAGCACGGGACCAGCAGCCCACAGCCCCTGGACTTCCAAGAGCGAAGCAGATCAAAGCCAGCATATCTGTTACACTGAGGAGATTTAAACTTCAAGACTCCTTATAAGAAATGGAAAGGGAGGCGGATAATTCTTGCTGTTTTTAAAATTAAATAGGCAGCTAGCATTGTTTTTAAAATTATTATGAAGAACAAGTTTAAGTTTTGTTGTAACATGCATTGTTTGCCTGGACTGCTCAAGACCTGAATGCTTGTGTAGGAGGAACCCTTTGAGTTGGCTTCTTAAATACTTTCATGCTGTTTCACATCTGATACTCCTTAATGAAACTCAGGAGCCTTGTCTTATAACAGGCTTATTCAAAGTGATACAAGCTATAAAAGTGGATCTTGGAAGAGTGTTGCCATTTGCATAATGTCATAAAATACTGTAATGATAAATATTAATTAATAATAAATAGTGTGTAATAAGCATGTCATCAAAACCAATTTTATATTTCCAAGATCATTGCTTTTATCATTTATAGTCAGGTAAAGAGAAAATCTCTGGAAATATTAATTTTTAGGAGTGGGGTCGCAAGACTTGACATTTTAGTGAAAGGGGTTCACAGGTAGTTAAAGTTTGGGAACCACTGTCCTAGAGGGAAGAAGGTAGCATTGGCCTAGGTGAGGAGGCAAAGTATGTGATACTGTATTCCTTTGATGCCCCACTGCATTTCCCTCTCTCTCCTCCCCTTTACTCTCTCTCTCTTTCACTTTCAACTCTTTCCTCTCTCTAGCTCATAGATAGATAGACAGACAGAAGGAATGACAGAGCCTGAAATCATTCGTTTTGCACATTCAAATTCACTTCTGTCCTCTGGTGCCTCTCCGCTCTGCGTCTGACGCATCTTTCCATCACTGCGGACGGAATCCCAGTCCCTTTGCGTCAATGGGCGTTTTGCTTTTGACTTGAATGGGATTTCACAAGTGAGTCACCGTAAACATGAAGTGAAGGCAGCTGTGCTGGAAGGGAACATTCAGCCTACATTAGCGCTCTCTAAATGTTCTTTGGTGATACTCCAGATCTGGCTCCTTCAAAGCTCTCAGATTAAATGAGTCCCCTGCACTTTCCCTTTCCCTTTCTTAATTAGGGGCTGCCTTTTGCAGAAGTGGGCAGAAGGAAGGGAAATGATGTGATGCTACATTTTAACGCTGCTTGTGAGACAGGTTGTATTCTGAGCAGTTGTAATCTTGAATGTGATTTCAGTATAAACACATTTATTGAAACACAGAGGTGAGGGATGACCGTCTGACACACGAAGTAACCAGACAACAGTGGTGTGAATTTTTTGTGTGCTTAGAAAACCACGATTATTTTTTTAAAAAGGGAATTCTTAAAATGAGACCATCTCTGTACAAGGGGCATTTTATTATGAATGGGCAAGTGCAAGAAACTTGGAGTTTGAAAAAAGCAGCTGAATCCGCTAGAGTCTGTACAGGGAATCCCCACGCTCTGCCTGTGAATGTAGGACGAGTGACCCCCAGTCTGAACGTGGCATTGGCTATTCAGGAACCCCAGTCGCTCTTGAAATGAAGCAGCGTGTTCAAGAAGCACAATTCAGCCTTCGTTAGGTGAGTGCAAACTGTGGCAAGATCCCGGTGTGAAAAATTCTAGTTCACTTTCCACCCATGGCTGCCTGGCTCCTGCTCCCTGCCTGTCCTCTCCAGCTGGTAAGGCAGGTGGAAGGACGGAGAGCTAAGTGTTAATCACGCTTTGGAGAAGGAATCTCTTTCTGTATTCCTAGGACATGTAGAAGGCGGTCTCGGATCTGTAGGAACCGCGGGTCTCTGATAATAGAAGTGAATTTTCCGAGGGGTGAAGCCCGCCTAAAGGACTGGAGGCTTCACGCTCTGGGTTCCTGTCTGAACGGCTCTGTTCCAGCCGTGACTGTGGGCACGGAGCGGGAGGGGGATTCGCGCTGGAGGTTTCTGTGCTAACCGCAGGAGGTTTCTGATGTCTGTGTCTCTCGCACAGTGATACCGGGCGGTGTCTTCGGCTTTCAGGCTGTTCATTTGCAGACACACCGTGCTGCTGGACTCGTCTCTGGAGATGGTGAATCGCCCTTTAACCGCATCACTGTAATATGTGGCTGAACTAGAAGAAGGGTTGCGTATGTCGGCGACCCACTCCAGTCCTTTGCCGGGAGCCTGACGGACCCAGGCCATGAAGTAGCTGCTGAAGGTGAAGCCGGAGGTTTTGCAGGAGAGGCGGAGAGATCCCCCAGGGGTTTCAATCCCCCCTCCGGACTCCACCAGCTGGACCTGTGACCGGACACCTGGAAAGAATGAGAATCACATTCACACCCGGCCTTGGAGGCAGCAGAAAGGGTCCCGTTGACTTCACTGCCCTTCGGGTCAGGTTAGGGATGTGCAGCGTTCCCCGGTGCCTCCAGTCCATGTAGCGGGGAAGGGGATAAAATTACCTGGAAGGGCTGCTAGTAAGAAAGCGAGGGTCAGCCACAGTCTCATGTTGCTGATGCTGGAGGGTTTCCTGGTGGGATCTGCACCGACACCCGGACTTGTCCCTCCTCCCTTCTCACGCTGCAGGGTCCCGGAGATCACAGGGTTTCTATAGTGCCCGAGGCACTGAATTTGCATCTCCTCCTCTTTATAAGACACAGATCTTGGACCTCAGCCCTCCACAAACTCAGCCTCCTGGAGGTGGGTGTAGTGGGTTAGCTGGGAAAAAAGAGGAGTAAGAACTGCACTCACAGAATAGTTTCTGCAGTGGTTTTTACAGTTGCGCGAGATACTTTTAAGAGAGAAAATTCCTTATTGATTGTTCACTTTCCACTGTCTGCTTGTCCCTCTGCTCTTCTGAGATCCCTGGAGCAGTGTGATCTGTCGGGGGACATGAGCCTGGTACTTGAGAATCTGGCGGTTTGTTCCTGGCTCTGCTACTCCTATGAAGCGTGATCTTGGGCAAGAGACTTACACCCTTTGAGCCTCAATTTGTATGTCTATAAAATGGGGAAAATGATATTGACCCTCCTTTGTCGGGGCTTTGAGATCTATGTATGGGAAACCACTGTAGAATAGCTCGGTGGGGTTCGTTCTGCTAGAAGATTTGGAGAAAGTTTTTATTGAAGTCCTTCTAGCAAGGCTAGAAGAGAAGACAGAATTATATTTATTATTATTCTACCAGCACCTTAACATTAGTGGGAATTTGTGGGTCAGGATCCCCTCTGCCGTTGTGAGAGTCGTAGCCCAAGAGGCTCCATGGTGCGGGAGGCTGCTCGGTCAGGCAGTGAGTGTTATCTCCCAGGTGAGAGGCAGTTTCTTTTAGGGGTGGACGATCCTTTGCAGAGATTGGTTTGTAAAATCTGTGAGCTGGGGTTGGGATACTGAAGAGACCTTAAGGGAGATAGCAGTTCACTGGGTCTCTGAGCAGCGCCATGGGCTACATAAGGCCTGGGAAGATTTGTTCCGTGTTACTGAATCATATGGAAATACCGACACATCCACTACTATTTTCTCCCACCAGAAGGGTTATTCAGAGTGTAATGTTCAGTCAACATAAGGGGATCACGGTCTGTTCCCTCCTTCTATCTGGAATGGTCACTGCAAGCGACAGTAGGGAAACTCGGTTTTATTTATCTCCTTGCCTGCTGCTCTCTCCATTTCTTTCCCCTCGGTGTATGTTTTCGGGGATGTGAGTGTAGTTATTTCAGATGGAATTTTCGGGGAGCGGGGGTTCTAGGAAATGAAATATTAAGGGCTAAGCTCGCAAGGGGACATGGCTGTTTCTTTTACAAGAACAGATTTGTGAAAAAGAAGTTCAGTTGAGATGCAGCAATTTCACAAAGGAAAACTGAAAGCATTCTTCCAGGAGAATTCTTGAAAGCTGGAAATTGAAAGACTCATGCTTTCTGAAATGCACAGAAAAGAAATCAATGCAGCCTCAAGCATGCTGGGTCTTTTGGTTTGTTCCCAATTAATTAATCCACTCGGCCAATTTTAGGATTTTCTCTGTAAGTTTTTACGTGCAAGCTTCCAAGTCTCTTCAACTGAATTTCTTTTTAAAATGCAAGGGTTGCACATACGCTCTTTACACCAGCCATTGCTCGTTACTTCTTAACACATTTAACAAAATCAATTCCAAAAGTGTAACAGAAAATGCCACATTTATGGTCGTCTTCCAAAATATACTCAGTAAAATTCATAATTAGAGAATGGGTGTTTTCTCATCTCCAGAACCCAGGATCTGTGGACACAGACAACACAACTTTCTGGATAGTCTATGATTATTTTGCCTGTAGACTTTTGTCAGACATTCCTAGAGCCAATGGAATGGACAAAGTCTGCGTATGAAAACTGCCCTTTAAAAATCATAAATGTATTTGAAAGTTCATTCCCATAACTGTCAAAGTAATTACATGCATTATTGATCATATCGCATCCTTATTGGCTCTATGTCCTGAAGGATACCACAACAGTTAAACTGTGTGTCTGATTTGGCTCCCACTGGAGTCCATAGGAGTTCTGCCGTTGATTTCAATGGGAAGAGCATCAAAGCTTATGTGTAGGAATTACCTTGCTCACACTAGGCTTCTCCTGAATTGTAAGAAAATTTGTTTCCCATGGCTATTGCGAGGCTGTTGCACTTGCTATAAGTAATGAAAGACTCATTGGAGGAGGGACTTGAGTCTCCTCCTGAATCCCAGAGAGTGTCCTGATCACTGAGCTGTAGAGTGAATCGCTTTCCTGCTCTCTCTGGCCCAGTACATATCACCAGGCAGACACCTAGGGGATTTCGGTGCCTACACGGTGCGGGCTTTGAGAGTCTCGGTGGGATGCCCGATTTAGGCACATAAGGCGGCAGTTAGGTGCTGAATTCACTTTGTGGATCGAGCCCTGAACACGTATTGAAAGCCCCTGGCAGCTGGCTGTGTAGCGCTCCTAAGCTCCTTGTAGAATTCAAACCTGTCTGCCCGGACTGAGATTTTCCAAAGCTCCCGAGGGGTTATAATAGGACTGAGGTGTCTGTGTCTCTAGGGCAGGCTGGGAACCATCAGCCTGGCTGTTGGGGAGGGGGGGCGTTTAAATAACATTTTCATTCCTATATTTTCATGTTGGTTCTCTCAGCCTGGGCTATTGGGGGTGGAGGGGGTGAGGAAAGGCGGGGAGCAGTGGAGTGAGGGGCACAGAGTGTATTCGGGACAAGGGAAAGTTGCGGGTTGGTCTCTGCTAATAGTGAGGTTAGTCAGTGTCTGCATTTGTGTGTGAGAGAGCCTCAGAGAGGCAGCTAAGGGAAGGAGTAATTAATTTCACTGCTCTCCCCCCTGCGAGCTGTAGAACTCCAGCCCCCTCCCGCGCCCCCCAGGGGGGAGTTCGCCCTTAGGCAGCGAGGGCAGGTTTTTGTCTGAGCCCAGCCCGGCTTCCCCGCGCTGTGTCTCTCGCACAGTGATACCGGGCGGTGTCCTCGGATTTCAGGCCGGTCATTTGCAGATACAGCAGGTTGTTAGGGTTGTCTCTGGAGATGGTGAAGCGTCCCTTGAAGGGCTGTGCCTAGTTGATGGGAGTTGAAGTTGGGTGTATTTCCCCGATCCACTCCAGCCCCTTCCCAGGGGCCTGTCTGACCCATTGCATCCAGTAGCTACTGAAGGTGAAGCCCGAGACTTTGCAGGAGAGGCGAAGAGCGTCTCCAGGCTTTTTGACACCCCCTCCGGACTCCACCAGCTGCACCTGGGACCGGGCACCTGGGACTAGAAACGGAATGTAATTATCATGAGTATTAAGAGCAACAATAGACTGTTCCCCTGCCCCGCCAATGGGTGTGAGGGGAGGAAATACCTTCCAAAGCCACTGCGAGGAGCACTAACTGGAGCCCAAATCTCATTTTCCCTGGTGCTGGAGGGGAAAGTGCTCAGGGGCCCGGCTGGTCACTGCCCAGAGCCAGGGGGCTGCGGATTGTGTCTCCGGGTGCAGCCTGGGCAGAGATAGAGACAGATTTAAACAGGAAACTGTCCCCCTGATTTGCATATCCCGCCCCTTATAACACACACGAACTCCTTCCCTTGCTGATCTCCTTTCTTGCCCTCCGATTCCACACAACAGAGCGCAACCCTCATTAAACTCAGGCCTCCGGGAGATGGGTTCAGAGGAAGAAGATATTCGGCTGGAGAAGGAGCGTTAGAGTCTCTCTGATCTCTACAGGGAGGCTTGCTGCCTCTGACAGACAAAAGGCACCATGATTGTTCACCTGCCGCTGAACTCTGTCTGTTCTCAGTTTGTGAGTTTCTTGCCACTGTGTCCTAGCACACAGAGCACTAGACTGGGCCATGGGACACTGGCTGTTTCTTCCTTGGTCTGCTGGGTTGCTTGGATAAGTCACTTCTCTCTGTAAAGTTGGGACAGAGACCCTGACCTGACTCTCCTTTGTGGCGTGCTCTGAGACCCCCTGATGGAAATCGCTATGTAAATGCTAGGGGTTAGTACTATTACTAATGTCTGAAAATGTCTTTTTCTTCTTCCATAAGAAGGAGGCAAGCACTTGAAAGCAGGGGTTCTGGAACAATTTGCATAGTGGGGATGCTGAGAGACATTGAAGCAAACTGGAAACCCTGTATGGGACAGAAACCACTTCAAGCCAGGCTTGGAGCAGCACCTCTAGTTCCACCACCTATGTTTGAAACTCTTTTTTGCAATGCTGGACGACAAGACAGAATTATTATTAGATTAGCACCTTAAAATGAATGGGAGTTGGGTGTGGGTCCCCCCAGCCTGCTTTGACTGTTGTAGCCCAGAAGTCCCAAAGAGCTAAACTCTCCTCAATCATATAGTGAAAATGGACGGGGGGTTACCCTGAAAGAATCTCCAGCCTAGGATTATAACCCTGCAGGTATTTGTACGCGTGTGTAACTGTAATTGACACAGTACTCCCATTGCTTTGAGTGGGGCTAATTGTAAAAAAATCAGTTGCACAGAAGTGTTATATCACTCTTCTTCTTCTTAGTATTAGAGTCAATATTATTTTTCAACACCCACTGTATATAGGGAATTATACAGATAAAAATGTCAACAAGCTAAATGAAAGTCTCTGTGGAAACACTGGATAAAATAATAAAAAATAACAATAATACACAGACCTTAGAAGCTCAGCCCTGCCCCTGTGTTTAGGCATTCTGATATGGTGGGAGTTTTTAAAGGGTCTTAACTTCAGCAGTTTAAATTCTCAAATCCCATGGGAGTTGGAAACCTCACAACTTTGGGTTCCTTTGAAAACAGGGAGCAAACTCTCTAATGGGTGGAGGACCTGTTGTTTCTCAGGTGGGATACAGGGTGCTCAGAGGCCCAGCTCAGCAATCTTTAAGTGTGGGCAATCTCTTGCAAATATTGTTATGTAAAATCCCACAGCAGCCTCGGGTTGGGATATTCCCAACAGTTTAAGGGAGATGGTAGAGCAGGGGATGATTTTCAAGGATGCAAATTAATTAGTGATTTCATCTAGACCCTAGAACAATTTCTTAGGCCTTCATTCAGGGAAGCACTTAGGCATTTGCTTAATCCCATCTCTGTGCAGGACACCTTTTCCATTTCAGCACAATTCGTAGTGCCATGGATTTAACTTCACACTTAATTCTCCCTGAAAAAGCGCAAGAACAAATCTGCACAGACACACCCCTGGAACCCAGACCTGGGGTATTCTATCAGCTACCCAAGAGCCATAAACCTGGAAAACCTGGACGCCCCATCATCTCAGGCATTGGCACCCTGACAGCAGGATTGTCTGGCTATGTAGACTCCCTCCTCAGGCCCTACGCTACCAGCACTCCCAGCTATCTTTGAGACACCACTGACTTCCTGAGGAAACTGCAATCCATCGGTGATCTTCCTGAAAACACCATCCTGGCCACTATAGATGTAGAAGCCTCGACACCAACACTCCACACAAAGATGGACTACAAGCCGTCAGGAACAGTATCCCCGATAATGTCACGGCTAACCTGGTGGCTGAACTTTGTGGCTTTGAGAGCTTCCTCAGCTCTCGTCCCCTAACGCTCCTACTCTACTTGTGCTACATTGATGACATCTTCATCATCTGGACCCATGGAAAAGAAGCCCTGGAGGAATTCCACCAGGATTTCAACAATTTCCATCCCACCATTAACCTCAGCCTGGACCAGTCCACACAAGAGATCCACTTCCTGGACACTATGGAGCTAATAAGCGATGGTCACATAAACATCACCCTATACCGGAAACCTACTGTTCTGGGCCACGGTGCTCGAAGTACCACAGGCCTGGCAGAAGTACTCTGAGAAAAACAAGGCTTACACACAGCTGTGAGTTATTGGCTTTATTGAAGGTTAGTGACCCACCTGCAATGGGGACTCCTAGTGTTGCAGTCACGGAGGCAGGGAACCCAGCACACCAGAGCTTGCCTGGGATCGAGTCCGATGGAGGGGCAGACAGTCAGCATTAATAAGCATTACAAAAAAACAGCTCATGAATATAAAGTTTGGTGCTTCTTAATGGGGGGCTTTCTACTACCTGGTGAAGGGCCATGCAAAGCAGCTGTGTCCTTTAAGAACTATCTCCTACAATAACAAAGCAGCTGTGTCCTTCAAAAACTCTCTCTATCCCACAGTAACGAAGCAGCTATTTATGTCCCACAGTAGCCTCTCGGCTCGAGAAAGCGGAAGTTCCCTGGCTAGGCCGTAACAAAGTCTTTTGCAGTCCCTTACACTCCTCCCCTCGCTTTCTCGAGCAACGCTAAGGACCATGAGGATGCAGTGCAGAGAAAAAACCGCACACAGCACTGGGAGACTAGACCATGACTACAAAGGCAGCAAAAATATAAGCCAATAAGGCCAATAAGTAGGCCTTGAACAAGATGGGCGGCCCAACCCTGTAATGTGAAGAGCCAGGACCAAAGTCAGGTGTCCCCTTGCTGTTGGCAGATTCCTACTGCCAACTGACAGAGTCATTGTAAATCGGCCTCAGTGGAGGGCCCGGCATCCGTCACATTAAAGCAGCACATACCAGCAAACTCATGGCATGGATGACCGTGTCAGAGTAATAAATAATCAATAGCTAGCCTATTTTGCAGCATTCCCTGGCGTACCTCGCCTAACTCATGTGAAAGGAGTGCGAGGACTGTAGAGGTCAGGTTGATGGCTTTCGCGACAGCACACGCAAGGTGTTCCACCGCATGATAATTATGCACCACCAACCCAGGAATGCCAATCAATGAAAAAGCAAGGGCCGCAGCTTCGGCCTTGGAAAATAATGTCACGTCAGCTTTAGAGGTGAGCTCAAGAGGGATGGTGTTTCTCCGGTGGCAGGCAGAGACTTGTGAAGGATAAGGAAAAATGAGGGGGGGCCACACGGCCAAGGGCGCAGGGACCCGCTGAACTATTGGCTGGAATGAAAGAATAAGCGGTCCTGCCACATAAGAGAAACCATCCTGTGGGCAATTTCATATGCCCGTATGCAAATGAAACTGCAGTGCTGTCATTACAGATTAATTCCACATTGGTGTGATTTTCTCCATTGTGCCTGGCATTTACAAAAAACATACAAAAGGAGGCAACAGTTACATTGGCCAGACAAAATGAATACATAGACGAGTCTAGATTATATTGGGCAGGACCCAAAGCATACACATCCATATATGTAATAGTCTTATCAATTGTCTTCAGTAAGGAATAGTGCTGGACGAGGATCAGGTCGGTGCAGACACCGATGAAACAGGTTTCCATCACAGCACCCACGGCATATGTACGCGGTAAGCAAAATGACGTTGCATTAACAGCACTTTGGGCTAACACCAACCAGGCATTCACGGAGGAGGTGGCAGCTCCTTCAGCGGTGAGGCTCATAAGGAGTGCCGTGACAAGCGGGAGAGACAGACCATGCGAGGATAGTCTTCCCCCTCCGGGAGTATGTATGCCCATCCTTCCCCGGTGGTAAGGACTACGGCGGCTTGTGATTCCCGCTGCGGTACCATCCACCACACGTTAGCCAATACGTGCCACTCGGTCTCGCTCGGGGTGCTGGTTTCTAGGCCTGCGGGAGGTAAAGGAAACAGATTACACAGGGCCTCCCCTCGCTCCCATTGCAGTGGCTCTGTTGCAGCGCTGGTGCAAGAGAGGGCGCCCAACGAGCGGTCCGAACTTAACCAATACGGGGGATAAAATCGTAAGCCTGAAATCAATGGTGTGATGAAAAATAAGCATGGTGGCTCACATTGGCGCTGCGACTGGGCGGACCAGGGGTTCACCTCCTGTCCGGGCTGCAGGGCATAAGGTTGTGGTGCGTAAAGGGTAATTACATCTTGTGCGGGGTCGATCACACCCGGCACCTGTATGAGACTCACCCGTAGGTGGGCATGTACAGCAGGGGGAAAGACCAGATGCTGGAAGGGCATCTGGCCACCCAACGAACAATTGTTGAGTAGCCAGACAGCCTGCTCCAGCACCCCAGACTACCCGCGGAGCATATGGGTGGGGGTGAGGCGACGGATCTGATCCTTCAAGAGCCCGTTCAGGCGCTCAATAAGACCACTCGCTGTAGGCGTAGACGGAAGATGGTAGTGCCAGTCCACTGCCATGTCTGCACCCCGGGTCCGTATGGCCTGGTCCGTAAAGTGGATTCCCTGGTCGCTTTGTAGCGTGCGTGGAGTTTCATAGCGGGAGCACAGTTGCTGTAGCGCAGCCAACGTAGTAGCTGCAGCCGCGGTGGTGCTGGGATGTACAAACAGCAGGCCAGTATATGTATCCACAGCCGTAAAGGCATACTGCCAGCACCGCTCTTGAGGCAAGGGGCCAATATAGTCCACTTGCCAATCCTGACAGGGACCTGCAGCCCGAGCAATTCTGCCGGTTGGTCCCGGGAGGGCAATGGGCGCCAAGCAGGAGCAAACCAGACAACTGGCACGAACCGTCCGACAGGCCGCCCAGGGCAGGGAGGTGCCTTGGCAGAGGGCCGTGATTTGCGTTGCTCGGGCTCCTCAGTGGCCTCCTTCCACATGGTACCGTTCCGCCAGCTGCAGGACCTCCCCCCGCGCCATGGCATCGGCCGCTGCACTCCAGTGGGCCTCGGAGGTTTTAGCCTTTGTGTGGGCATCTACATGCCGCACGGCCAGAGGGGCCTGTCGGGCATAGCGCAGGAGCTGCTGCTAGAGCACCGCTCCCCACAGGGGCCGGCCTGCGAGTTCCCAACCCTTCACCTCCCACGCAGTTATCCAGGTCCGGAGGCCCTTGTATAATACCCAGCTGTCCGTATAAAGGTAAACCCCTGTTGGGGCGCCCTCAATTGCTAAGGTGGTGGCCCACAATTCAGCCCACTGGCTGGAGCCGGCCGTTCCCCAAGCCATTGCCACGACATCTGCATAGGGGGATAGGCTATGGCTCGCCATTGCCTGGCTCCCTGCGCTGTATAGGAGCTGACCCATCCGTGAACCATGCATGTTCCTGCTCCTTGGTGGACAGTTGGTCCACCGACGGGGCCTCCTCTATTGGAGAGGCGGGCACGGGGTCTTCCACCGAGGGCAGCTCCTCCGTGAGGGAGGGCATATGCTTGAACGTGATGGCCCCCAGTAACAGGGAATGTGGGGTAGAAAGGGAGGGCTGGCCCAGCAGCATGCATTGTTGCAGGTAATGCTTTCACTTAAAGTGGGTTGCGCTCTGTGCAACCCCTGTCTGCATTTGGGCCGATTCTGCCCGTACCCAGTGCCCCAGGGGAATGGGCGTGCGCACGATGACCGGGGTGGGGCCCATTACACGTTCAGTATTCTGCAATGCCCAGACCACTGCCAGGATTTGCTTTTTCAGGGGGGTGTATCCGGGTTCAGCCCCTTTCAACGTACGGGACCAGAACCCAATTGGTTCTTTTTGCTGGGCCCCTACCTGCTGCCATAGCCCCCAAGAGGTCACCACCTTGAGCTCGAAGGGGACCCCAGGCTGTGGAGCGTGGAGCCGAGCATGAGTGAGCAGGGCCTCTTTACACAGGTCAAAGGCAGTTTGATGGCTCCGCTGCCATTGCCAGGGTGCCGCCTTTCGTACTAAGGCCTGCAAAGGCCGCATAAGGAAGGCTAGATGAGGAATGAAGGCACGCCAGAACCCAAGTAGACCGAGGAAAGCATGCAACTCTTTCTTCAACTGGGATGGGGGATAACCCTGCACTGTTTGTTGCACCTTCCGAGGAATTTGCCGATCTGGTCCCACCCACATAATATCCAGATAAACTACCGTCTGAGTGGGGCCCTGTATTTTCTGCGGGTTCAGAGTCCATCCGCCTGCCTTCAAGCCAATAACGACTGCATGTAACGCATTCGCCACCAGTTCACAGGAGGGGCCGGATACCATCACGTTGCTAATGTAATGGTAACAACAGGTCATGTCCGGCAGCCGTATTCGGGCAAGGTCAGCACTCACCAACTGGTCGCAAATAGTTGGGGAGTGCTTCCAGCCCTGTGGCAGAACACAGAAAGTATATTGGCGGGCCTGCCACCAAAAGGCAAACCGCTCCTGACTTTCAGGGGCGATGGAGATAGAAAAGAAGGCATTTGCGAGGTCAATTACGGCGTGCCAAGGCAAGGCAGCTGCCATGATGTGCTCGATCAGGGTCACCATATCTGGCATGACTGCCGTCAGCGGAGGGGTGACCCTGTTCAACTCGCGATAGTTTATCGTCATACGCCAAGTCCCATCAGGTTTCCAAACTGGCCACAGGGGGCTATTGTACGGGCTTAAGGTGGGCCAAATAATTTTGGCCTTTAACAGCGCGCTGATTGTCTGGGTGATCTCCTCCTCCCCTCCAGGGAGGCAATACTGTCGTTTAGATACTACAGCAGTTGGGAGAGGCAACACCACGGGCTCCCAACTCAGGGAGCCCCATAGGATTGTCAATGCCCGTACCTCCCGTACCCGAGGCGCACTTACATACCGGGGATGTCCGAACGCGAAGAGGCCGTACTGGGTATCCATAGAGCGACCCCGCAGGACGTCAATGCCCATATGTATTCTCCAATAGTGGCCACCAAAACAGTGGCCTGGAACGGGGGAGCCTTCCCCAGGGTCAGAGTGACAGTAACTTCATACATCAGGGTCTCCGCTCCTCCGAGGCCTTTAACGACAGTGGCTTGGCCCTGGGTTTGCGCGGAGTGCAAGATGGTGACCTCAGCACCCGTATCGATCAACGCCAACACGTGTTGGACTCCTCCCCTCGGCCAGCGAATCGCTAGGGGTACATAGGGGCATTGGTCCCCCACCTCCCTCCTGTGTGTGGCCGCCACGACACACGGAACGGAGGACCTGCCATGCCCTCAATATGGGTGCGGCAGTTTCCACTCGGCTGGCGGAGCAGAGGGCTCCGTGGGCTTGGTTCGCTCCACACTCTTCTCCCCTTTTCCTCCGGCACTATGTTTGGTCGGGGGCAGCTGCATCCACCGCTTGTATAAGTCTGCCGTCGGCTTTCCATTGATTTCCTCTTGAGGGACACCAGCCTGCACGAGATCTAGCCACAAGGTCTTCCGGGGCCACTGCAACTCCCCTTTCTCCTGTCCCCCACCTTGCTGTCCTTTTGCAGCCCGTATGGCTCTTGGCCTAGCACCCGCCAAGGTGGCTTTTAATTGCATAATGATGGCTGCCAAGTCTCCCATGCGCCCATTTTCTGCCATGACGACGGCGAGGAGGGAAGGTTTTAACTCATCAGGGGCCAGGCGTAACACTGTGACTTTAATTGATTTTGTCACTGGTACATCGTCCAGCCCCATCTCCCCGCCCATGGAGACAGCCCAGGCCATTCCCCATTGACGGAGGGTTTGCACCCCTTCCGGAACAGTCTTCCAGGAGCGCAACTGTGCCTCCAACTCCCCCACCGAGGGGTAGGCCACCTCCACTGCAGCCGCCAGCCAGCGGTACAACGAGGGGCTTTCGATGTCCTGCCCCCCGGCCTGCGGCCACGGTGGGTTCGCCAATAGTGCATGTACCTGAGAGTCTTGCGATAGGACCCCCAACTGTTGAAATTCATAAGCAAGCAACAAAACCGTGTTACCTGCATTGTCCCAGACCCTCACGAGCCACTGCAGGCCGCTCTCCCCGGGCTCCTGGCGAAACGTCTTCACGATTTCCTGCTTTTAGAGTAGCAGCCGTGTTAGTCTGTATTCACAAAAAAGAACAGGAGGACTTGTGGCACCTTAGAGACTAACAAATTTATCTGAGCATAAGCTTTCGTGAGCTACAGCTCACTTCATCGGATGCGTTTTAAACGTGCGGATGACTAATGGTTGTAGGGCGCCTCCTTGCACCCGCAACTCCCAAACCGGCTGCGCCAGAGCCGTGGCAGGGGACTCCTCCCCCCCTCGTCTGAGGAGTCCCAAATGTTCCCATCCCAAGTCTCGGGGTCCCAGGAGGAGGCAGCAGTCACTGCACGCATCTGGGTGGTGGTTACCGGCTGCCGCCCGTGCCTGAGGCGCCTTTTATTCGCTACCCGGGCAACCAACACTTCGCAGGGTCGTGTCAGCTCCTGGGCGTGCTCCGCCTGGCAGGTGACGACTTCTTGAGCCACGGCCCGGGCCTCCCCCTGCGCCGTGCATTCCTGAGTCTTCCCTTCCAGAGCCCGCTGTAAGCGGAGCACCTCCTCGTCCTGGGGCCGGACGGCGCTCAGCAGGAGCCACCCTAGCTCCCCCATCGCCCGCCACTCCATCCCAGAGCGCCGGTTCACTCGTAACCGTTGTAACCCCTCTACCAGCTCCACAGGCGTAACCCCCGCAGCCTGTTGGAACTCCGGCCAGTCCGCCGGGGCAGCCCACCCAGCCATAACCCGCGCCACTGGCCCCCCGTGCTCCGTCGGGGGCCATCCTGGTATGTGCTGTAGGGACAGCGACGGCTTCCCCACTTCCCCTACTTTCGGCCAAAGCGGCATCGCTTCTCAGAGTACCCTGCTCGCTGCGCCAAATGTTCTGGGCCACGGTGCTCGAAGCACCACAGGCCTGGCAGCAGTACTCTGAGAAAAACAAGGCTTACACACAGCTGTGAGTTATTGGCTTTATTGAAGGTTAGTGACCCACCCGCAACGGGAACTCCTAGCTTTGCAGTTACGGAGGCGGGGAACCCAGCACACCAGAGCTTTGCCTGGGATGGAGTCCGACGGAGGGGCAGACAGACAGCATTAATAAGCATTACAAAAAAACAGCTCATGAATATAAAGTTAGGTGCTTCTTAAAGGGGGGCTTTCTACTACCTGGTGAAGGGCCATGCAAAGCTGCTGTGTCCTTCAAGAACTAACTCCTACAATAACAAAGCAGCTGTGTCCTTCAAAAACTATTTGTATCCCACAGTAACGAAGCAGCTATTTATGTCCCACAGTAGCCTCTCGGCTCGAGAAAGCGGAAGTTCCCTGGCTAGGCCATAACAAAGTCTTTCGCAGTCCCTTACACCTACTGACCGCTATTCCTATCTACATGGCTCCAACTTCACCCAGATCACACCACACGATCCATTGTCTACAGCCAAGCTCTACGATATAACCGCATTTGCTCCAACCCCTCTGACAGAGACAAACACCTACAAGATCTCTATCATGCATTCTTACAACTACAATACCCACCTGCTGAAGTGAAGAAACAGATTGACAGAGCCAGAAGAGTACCCAGAAGTCACCTACTCCAGGACAGGCCCAACAAAGAAAACAACAGAACGCCACAAGCCATCATCTTCAGCCCCCAACTAAAACTTCTCCAATGCATCATCAAGGATCTACAACCTATCCTGAAGGACGACCCATCACTCTCACAGATCTTGGGAGACAGGCCAGCCCTTGCTTACAGACAGCCCCCCAACCTGGAGCAAATACTCACCAGCAACCACACACAACACAACAGACCCACTAACCCAGGAACCTATCCTTGCAACAAAGCCCGTTGCCAACTCTGTCCACATATCTATTCAGGGGATACCATCATAGGGCCCTATCACATCAGCCACACTATCAGAGGCTCGTTCACCTGCACATCTACCAATGTGATAGATGCCATCATGTGCCAGCAATGCCCCTCTGCCATGTACATTTGCCAAACTGGACAGTCTCTACATAAAAGAATAAATGGAAACAAATCAGATGTCAAGAATTATAACATTCAAAAACCTGTTGGAGAACACTTCAATCTCTTTGGTCACTCAATTATAGACCTAAGAGTGGCTATCCTTCAACAAAAAAGTTCAAAAACAGACTCCAACAAGAGACTGCTGAATTGGAATTAATTTGCAAACTGGATACAATTAATTTACGCTTGAATAGAGACTGGGAGTGAATGGGTCATTACACAAAGTAAAACTATTTCCCCATGTTACTTCCCCCCCCACCCCCAACTGTTCCTCAGACATTCTTATCAACTGCTGGAAATGGCCCACCTTGATTATCACTACTAAAGGTTTTCTTCCTCCTTCCCCGCCCCCCGCCGGTAATAGCTCATCTTAAGTGATCACTCTCGTTACAGTGTGTATGATAACACCCATTGTTTCATGTTCTCTGTGTATATAAATCTCCCCCCTGTATTTTCCACTGAATGCATCCAATGAAATGAGCTGTAGCTCTCCAAAGCTTATGCTGAAATAAATTTTTTAGTCTCTAAGGTGCCACAAGTCCTCCTTTTCTTTTTGCGAATACAGACTAACACGGCTGCTACTCTGAAACCTGTTAATTCTCTTAGTAGCTGGTTGTGCGATCTTAGACACATTCACACAGAACCTCCACCTTCTAGGACACAGGAATCAGATCATGTTCTTAAAAGACTGATCTTTATTAAACAAAAAGAAAACAGGTCTGGCAAAGCATTGCTTGGTTGCTAGGTGTTAAAGAGCAACTAAAAAAAAGTTTAAAGACACAGAGAATTGCTTCCCTGGGATTCAGTTTGTAAAGTTACAGTACAAGGGGGAAGTTATATGTGCTCAGCACAGAGAAGTCCAACAAAGCCAAAATAAAGAAATAACCTGATCGTGTCTGACTAAACATTCCCTGTTCGACTTCCATATCTGTAGTTCAAGGTTTAGTCCCTTCTTAGGCATGGATTTTGCTGGCTTCTCCATGCCTTGCTTCTTGGCTCATTACATCCTCCCAGCACAGCTTCCCCAGCCACCAGGAACCAGGAAGAGCTGCTGTTCCCAATCCAAAAGCCCACATTCTTTCCTCACTGGCTCTCCTGGCATCCTGCCAACTCACTTCCTGCTTCCCTAAGCATTCCTGGACTGGGATAGCTTCCCTCTCTTTTCCGGGGGTTGCTTTAGGGCTCGCTGCCTGTGGTTCTAACCCTGGCAGGCATGGGAATTAAAGTTAGGGTTAAAGAGTTAACACTACTGAGAAAAGATTTTAGCTAATTGAATGGCTGGAACGTCCAGAGACATGGTGTTACCCCCACCCTCCATTAACCACATGCCCCCCAAATCACAGGCTGGGCAGCCTGGTCTAGGTTGGGTCCACACTGGCTGTGATTTCTTCCCAGAGGTCTAGGAGAAAACCTAGGTTAAGATACATGAAATACTAAAATTACCACTGATAACATGAAGAACTAAACAATATTCCCCATATTCAAAGAATACAATGACTCAGAATTCAGGGACAGTTTTAACCAGCTGAGTCTGGAAAATTCTCACGGGAGAGTGCATCAGCCACTTGGTTAGAAGCTCCTGAGATGTGTTGTATATCAAAATCAACACCTTGGAGAGCTAAGCTCCACCAAAGAAGTTTCTTGTTAGTCCCTTTGACTGTGTGAAGCCACTTTAGCCCAGCATGGTCGGTCCACAGGTGGAAACTCCGTCCTCCAATGTATCTTCCCCAGAGCATACACAATGGCGTAACATTCTTTCTCTGAGACAGACCAGTGGCTTTCCCTCTTAGAGAGCTTCTTGCTGAGAAACACGACAGGGTGAATTGTTGAAACTGGCCCTTTCTGCATTAACTGCTCCCACACCACACTCTGATACATCCGTGGTTACGAGGAAAGGTTGGTCGAAGTCTGGGGCCCTTAGAACAGGGTCAGAGATAAGGGTGGTCTTAAGCTGCTTAAAGGCTTCTGGACAGTGATACTCCTCACTCCACTTAACTGCATTTGGTTGCTTCTTCCTCATCAGGTCTGTCAGTGGCACGGGGATCTGGCTGTAGTGCAGTACAAATCACCTGTATTATCCTGCCAAGCCTAGGAAGGATTGGACCTTCTTTTTTGACTTAGGGACAGGTCAATTCTGGATAGTTTCTACTTTAGCTTGTAGGGGGTTGATAGTTCTCTGACCCACCTGGTATCTGAGGTAAGTCACCCTGTTTAGGCCTATTTGACACTTTTTAGCCTTAACTGTCAGCCC
This sequence comes from Dermochelys coriacea, assembly GCF_009764565.3. Taxonomy (NCBI): domain Eukaryota; kingdom Metazoa; phylum Chordata; order Testudines; family Dermochelyidae; genus Dermochelys; species Dermochelys coriacea. The sequence goes on from NC_050080.1 coordinate 39,638,703, forward strand.
TGCCTCCCTTCTGTGCTGGAAGACAGCTTAGAGGTGTTCCAGGTGTTCTGCCCATGAATCAAAGAATATGGCCACATCGTCAAGATAGGCTACTGCAAATTTTCCAGATCCAGCTAGAAGGTTATCTACATGTCTTTGGAAGGTGGCGGGTGCATTGGGCAGCTTGAAAGGGAGCACATGAAATTCATACAGCCCTACATGTGTGATGAAAGCCGACCTTCCTTGGCTGATTCATCTAGCGGTACCTGCAATAAACAGACACTTAGAAAACAGATGTAGAACAGTAAGTCTTGTACCTCTGTCATTTGTTCACTGGTAAGAAAATACCTTCCCAAGCTGCTACAATGACAACTAAATGGACCCAAAGCTTCATTGTCCCTTGTCTGACAGCGGTAAGTTCTATGGGAGAGTCTCTGGTAACAGCACAGACAGAGAGGGCTGTGGATTGCTCCTTCGGGTGCAGCCTGGGCAGGGAGGGAGACAAATTTAAACAGGAATCAATCTAATTCTACATGTTTCATCCACTCTGTTCCGTAAAATAAAACGGAGCACAAAACCATGTGTTTGATATAATGTTGACTATTGGGGTTAATTCCTGTATTTTCTTAAATTTGGCCATTTTAGGAGCCAAAAACAGTGTTAACCCACTGTTGGTTGATGGTGATGGGCTTTGTCACTGTCATGTAGCCTCTCACAGAGTGATATGGTGCGGTATCCTCAGGTCCCCAGCTGCTCATTTGTAATTACAGCCAGTTGTTGGGATTGTCTCAGGAAACAATCATAGAATCATAGGACTAGAAGGGACCTTGAGAGGTCATCTAGTCTAGTCCCCTGCACTCATGGCAGGACTAAGTATTATCTAGACCAGGGGTGGGCAAACTATGGCCTGTGGGCTGCGAGCCGTTTTAAACCAGCCCATGAGCTGCACCACTCAGCTCAGCCCCACCCCAGCACTCCGGCTGGGGTGCTGGGTTGGGGGCCACACCACATGGCTCAGCCCCTGCTCCAGCACTCTGGATGGGGCACTGGGTTGGGGACCACACCAAGCTTGAGATAAGCACCACTTGGAACATGCACCCCTGAGCCTCTCTCCACGCCCCAATCCCCTGCCCCTGCCCCAGCCCTGATCCCTCTCCTGCTCTCCAAACCCCTTGATCCCAGCCTGGAGCACCCTCCTGTACTCCAAACCTCTCATACCCAGTCCCATCCCAGAGCCCACACACCCAGCTGGAATCTGCACCCCTGCCCCAGCCCTGATCCCCTTCCCACCATCCGAACCTCTTGGTCCCATCCCAGAGCATTGTCCTACACCCCAAACTCCACATCCCCCACCCCAGAATCCGCACCCCTTTCCACCCCCTAACCCCAATTTTGTGAGCATTCATGGCCCACCATACAATTTCTATTCCCCGTTGTGGCCCTGGGGCTAAAAAGTTTGCCCATCCCTGATTTAGGTAATAAGATGCATTATCCACACCTTATATACATTAGTGTGCATTAAGCACAAATAGTATTAAGCACAAATAGTATAGCAGTTACATAACTAAATTGGCCTACACCTTAACAATACTCTTATTCTCTTATGCTAAGTATCCCATAACACATTGCATTATCTGAAGCCATCTTTGACTGAAGTAGATTGGATAGTTGTTGTGAGGGTTCCCTCCCCACTCTGAACTCTGGGGTACAGATGTGAGCACCTGCATGAAAGACCTCCTAAGCTTATTTCTACCAGTTTAAGTTAAAAACTTCCCCAAGGCACAAATCCTTTCCTTGTCCTTGGACAGTATTGCTGCCACCACCAAGTGATTTAGACAAAAATTTAGGAAAAGGGTCACTTGGGGTCCCTAGTTCCCCAAAATATTCCCCCAAGTCTCTTCACCCCCTTTCCTGGGGAGGCTTGAGAATAATGTGAGTACTGACCAGACCCTTTGTCTATAGGACACTGAAAATCAATCAGGTTCTTAAAGGAAGAACTTTAATTAAAGAAAAAGTAAAAGAATCACACCTGCAAAAATCAGGATGGAAGGTAACTTTACAGGGAAATAAAAAGATTTAAACACAGAGGATTCCCCTCTAGGCTCAGCTTCAAAGTTACAAAAAACAGGAATAAAACTCCCTCTTAGCATAGGGAAAATTCAGAAGCTAAAACAAAAGATAATCTAACACATTTCCTTGCCTGTTGTTACAATTTTTGTAATCTTAGATGCTCATTTCAGGTATGTTTTCAGGAGATGCTTTTTCTGCCTGGTTTTTCTCTCCATCCAGAGAGGGAACAACCAAAAGAACACAAACAAACCCCACCACCACCACCCCAGATTTGAGAGAGCACAAACAAACCCCACCACCGCCCCAGATTTGAAAGTATCTTCTTCCTTATTGGTCCTTTTGGTCAGGTGCCAACCAGGTTATTTCAGCTTCTTTACCCCCCACAGGTAAAGATTCAGTACAACTGCCCAAGAGGGATTTTATGCTACCCTTATCTGTATGTTTATGACAGTTGTCCAGATCAAGATATATGCTTATTTTACCATAGCCAAAGGTAGGTAGGCCTGTACTGGAATGTATTGGAATGACCGAAGAGGACAAGACGTATGATTGTTCTGCCCTAGTACAGGCCTAGCAGGTGCTTTTATCAGAAGCAAGAGGAAGACCAAGGACAGAGTAGGCCCATTACTCAATGAGGGGGAAAGACAATAACAGAAAATGTGTAAAATAGCAGAGGTGCTTAATGACTTATTTATTTTGGTTTTCACCCAGAAGGTTGGTGGCAATTGGACGTCTAACATAGTGAATGCCACTGAAAATGAAGTAGGATCAGAATCTAAAATAGGGAAAGAACAAGTGAAAAATTACTTGGACTAGTTAGATGTCTTCAAATCACCAGGGTCTGATGAAGTGCATTCTAGAATACTCAAGGAGTTGACTGAGGAGATATCTGAGCCATTAGCAATTATCTTTGAGAAGTCATGGAAGATGGGAGACATTCCAAAAGACATGAAAAGGGCAAATCTAGTGCCCATCTATAAAAAGGGAAATAAGGACAAACTGGGGAATTACAGACCAGTCATCTTAACTTCTGTACTCGGAAAGACAATGGAGCAAATAATTCAGCAATCCATTTGCAAACACCTAGAAAAAAATAAGGTGATAAATAACAGTCAGCATGGATTTGTCAAGAAGAAATCGTGTAAATCAACCTGATAGCTTTCTTTGAAAGGGCAACTGTAGATGCGGGGAAGCAGTAGATGTGATATATCCTGATTTAGTAAGGCTTTTGATACTGTCTCGCATAACCTTCTCATAACAAACTAGGGAAATACAATCCAGATGGAGCTACTATAAGGTGGGTGCATAACTGATTGGAAAAGTATTCCCAGAGAGTAGTTATCAGTGATTCACAGTCATGCTGGAAGGGCATAATGAGTGGGCTCCCACAGGGATCGGTTCTGGGTCTGGTTCTGTTCATTTTCTTCATCAGTGATTTAGATAATGGCATAGAGAGTACACTTTTAAAGTTTGCAGATGATACCAAGCTGGGAGGGGTTGCAAGTGCTTTGGAGGATTGTTCTTCTTAACCTCTGAGGATAGGACAAGAAACAATGGGCTTAAATTGCAGCAAGGGTAGTTTAGGTTGGACATTAGGAATAACTTCCTAACTGTCAAAGTGGTTAAGCATTGGAATTAATGCCTAGGGAGGTTGTGGAATCTCCATCATCGGGGATTTTTAAGAGCAAGTTGGACAAACACCTGTCAGGGATGGGCTAGAGATTACTTAGTCCTGCCTTGAGTGCAGGGAACTGGACTAGATGACCTCTCAAGGTCCCTTCCAGTTTTGTGATTCTATGATTCATGCCCTTTGGTCCTTGAAATGCATCCATTCAGACCAAAGAGATAAGGGGTACCCCATGGTAGCAGAAAAACAAGGTATAAAGCTGATTAGTTTCAAATTATGTACACAGTATCTTTTACTTGTAAACAGGAAGGGTATAGAAAGATAACTTTAGGAGTATAACTTCGGGAGTACACCTTCTGTGTCAGGTGAATGTAGCATGACTGCATGAGATGTCTTCCTGGAGACTGGTATCATACAGAACCTTTTTCCTGTACTATATTATGACTGGTTAAAAGCAATAAACTTGACTGACATTGGTCATTTGGTCTCTTGAATATATCTGATAATGAACCAAAGTGGGTGAAGTGATTTATTATACAATTCATCAACACTAAGTAGCATTGTATTGGTTGCAATATAATTAAAGAGAGAATGGTATCTGTTGGACTAGTTTGTGCACATCATGAGATCAATACTTCCCTATGAGTCAAGTTCCCATCATCACCCAGTTCCCTACCGTTTTAGTTTCATCATGATAGTAGATACAAAATAGAGGCCAAACCATTCTTTATCTCACCATGGCTCGTATGCTCCAACATCTGGCATCTTTTCATAATGAGCCAGATCCAAAGTCCTTTGCAGTTAAGGAAAAGACTCTCAATCCTTGACAACAAAAGGTTTTGTATAAAGCCCCGTACAAGGCAAAGGCAACACTTATTTTCTCCATGTCTGATATGGGCTATTACCTGTGTCTCCCCTGCCCACTCTCATAATCAACAGTCACAGATTACGTTCCTGTTTTACAATACAGCTATCCGCCTCCACCTTTCCTATCCCACATACAGAGCATCTTCCCTCACACTGTAGGAGAAGGAGTCCCTCGCTCTTTCAGCAAAGATCAGAAGGATGGGTGCAAGTTAGGCCATCAGACAACAAAGTGGGGATTTTCAAAGGAGCATAGAAAGGTTAGGTGTCCAACTCCTTTTTACATTCAATGGCAGTAGGATCTCTAACTCCCTTAGGTTCCTTTAAAAATCACAGTCAATGTCAACAAGGAGCTTTACACTTTCTTCCTGTAGGAACTTCTGGATCTTCTTGTCCAGTGTTTGAAGTTCAAGGTCTAGAAATCAGACTGACCTGGTATCTTTATCCAATAATTTTTTTAGCTTGGGAGCAATTAATTTTCTTCTTACTCTAAAATAGAATTGCAGATTTACTCATCTAGTACATCAGATTCCTACAGATTTCCATTGAGATCAGAAGTTTTGCCTGCATTAATTTCCTTTGAAATGAGACATTCCCTGATTAGTATTGCTTTGTCTTTGGGGTCAAGAGTTCTACAATCTCTGTTATTTTCCCTTTGGAATCAGTTGTTTTCCATGACTTCAACTTTGAGGTTGGTAATAAGACTGTCCTTGTACTGTTGTTTTTCCTTTCTAAAAATCAATATTAATTTTCCTTATGCAATAATTTCAAATTCCTACCAGCAGAAATATCGAGGGAGATTACATCATCTCATATGAAGGAGAAATTACCAAGCGGGAGAGACGCTAATTTCTGTGAAAGGGAATAACAATAAAATACATCAAGAAATGCAGCATGATCAAGACATCCAGGAAGGAACCCAAAGCTCAGTTTACTGAGATAATTGAAGACTATCAATAGTAGAAAAGAATGGAAAATGTAGTGCAAAGACTATACTCTTCTCTCAAAACATCTGAAGAAAGGGTTAGGGTTAGTGTATGACTGGCAATAGATCACCAGTGTGGAAGGTAAAGCAGCACAGTTAAAATGAAATAATCTGATTCAGAAAAGAGAAATATCTGATCAGATAGCCACCATTTCAGAAAGAATAGGATTCCTTGTTCAATTCATGGGGGGGAACGTAAATGAAGGAGTGGTTTGACACTGCACCCCATAGCTGTCGTAATTGTATTCTTATGATATGATTATAGCATAGCTATCATGCATTTTGTGCAAGATGCGTCATTTAAAGTGTCACTGGAAAACTTATGATTTGCTGAATAGGAATATCATATTTGCATGCATGTCTGATTTTTGTATCTGAAGTTATGAATATTGACTACGTATCTGTATTTCAAATGTATTTACATCTGGGTAACACCCAGTAGGCTGCATGCTTCTAGTCTTGATAGGTGGTTGGGAAGGGCCTATTCAGGGTAATGAACCATAAGGGGAAAGAATAGACCTTAGGAGAAGTTATCTCCCATCCGATGAGTCTTCCTGAGAACACTGCAAACAGCCTGTAAGTAATGGGTGATATGAGTCTACAAGGGCAGGTGACCAGGTCACATGACTCTGGACTTTGTCTTGGGACATCTGTATTTTTCCTCAAACTGGTGTGGGAACCAAGTTTTGAAACAAAGGGTCCCCACCCTATGCTAAAGCTATATAAGGCAGGGAGCGATATCATGCCACACAAGAGGACTCCTGGAGAGACCTGAGAAACAAAGACTGAACTGGGGGAAGTGCTGGACTCAGGTGAAAGAGATTTCTAGCCTGTGTATGGAAACCTGAGAAACCCAAACTACAAAGCAAATGCAGTTTGTGCCTTGAGAATCTGCCAGACTGCCGGTATCATCAGTGAGGGTGAGAAACTGCTCATTCATAGTCAATCTAACTAGTGCGTTAATCTTAGGTTGCATTTCAGTTTATTTGCTAGATAATCTGCTTTTATCTGTTTGCCATCCCTTCTAATCTTCTAAAATCTAACTTTTGTCATTAATAAGCTTCTTTATATTTGAACCTAAACCAGTGTGCTTTTCAGTGAAGTCTCTGGGGTCATGCAGTGGCTGGCCAGAGCTTGCCTGGAACTGCAGCTGGGTGCGTCCCTGCCTGTGGGAATGCTGGAGGAAGTGTAGGACCGGGAGCGGTTTTGCATCTTGCCACAGCAGCACAGTGTGAGAGGGAGCCCAGACTGGTGAGTCACAAACAAGACATTCTCTTTTTTCCAATTGCTTTGTCTTTTGGGTCAACAGTTCTGCTGTCTCCATTATTTTCCCTCTTTGAATCCGTTGTTTTCCACGGCTTCCCCTTTGAGGTTAGTAATAAGACTGTTCTTGCACTGTTGTTTTTCCTTTCTAAAAATAAAGATTATCTTTCCTCTATACAATAATTTCAAATTCCCACCAGCAGAAATATGAAGGGAGATTACATCATCTCATATGAAGGAGAAATTACCAACCGAGAAAGACATAAATTTCTGTGAAAAGGAATGACAACAAAATACACCCAGAAGTGCTGTAGGATCCAGACGTCCGGGTAGGAACCCAAAGCTCATTTTACTGAGATTATCGAAGACTATCAATAGTAGAAGAGAATTGAAAATGTAGTGCAAAGATTATAATTTTATCTCAGGAAATCTGAAGGAAGGATTCGGGTTAGGGGCAATAGATCATCAGTGAGAACGGTAAAGCAGCACAGTTAAAATGAAATAATCTGACTATCAAATAGAAATACCTGCTCAGGCATCCACCATGTCAGAAAGAGTATGATTGCTTGTTCAATCCAGGAGGGAAGGAAATTAAGGTAGATGAGTTATAGAAAAGCATGCCTAAGAAAGAGCAATGAATGGCTTTCAGATTTAGAACATAAGAACCTAAGAACGGCCATACTGGGTCAGACTGAAGGTCCATCTAGCCTAGTATCCTGTCTCCTGACAGTGACCATTGCGAGGTGCTTCAGAGGGAATGAACAGAACAGGTAATCATCTACTGATCCATACCCTATTGCCCATTCCCAACTTCTGGTGAACAAAGGCAAGGGACACGATCCCTGCCCATTCTGGCTAATAGCCATTGATGGACCTGTCCTCCATGAATTTATCTAGTTATTG